>NC_082622.1:3307500-3476549 GCF_030936135.1 Gavia stellata | reverse complement strand
TGGGGCAAGATATTAATTAAAACCATTTAATAATTTATTAAGAGGTTCCACAGGAAATAGTCTCTGGATCTTCCACTTGCAGCAGGTGCCAAGACTTCACATTTTGTCACGTCGGGAGATTCTGTCCACCCTTCTTGTGACGGATGACAGAGCCAGAAAGAGGATGTTAAGGGCAGGGGGAAAAGAGCGGGGGCTTGACACTGAAGAAGGGACCAGAAGAAAAGACGAAAGATTGTGCTGTCGTCTTGTGCAGATCGAAGCTTCTCCCGGCAGCTGCAGCCTCCAAAGAGTCCAAAGCAAAGGGCTGTTTGGGTCCCTTCTCCCCCTTCAGTGCCATTCCCCCACCAGAGGGAAAGTCCCAGGTCTGCACTGCAAACTTATCTCCGAGAGAACCTGTTTTTGAAAGCTTTGATAGTCTTTGCCATCAAGGGCGCAGCTTCTGCAACACAGAAAGAGAAAAAACCCAAATCAAACAAAGAAATCCCACACATTAAAGCAGCAGTCAGAGACTGGTAGAGCAGAGAGCGTTCGTAAAGGAGGAGCTCTGGGAGACCACACGGATCTTCTGCGCTTTGTACTTACTCTTCACTGGTGGTTTCCTGGGGTTGTAGGAGGAGAAGGTGCTAGCAGAAGACGGGACAGAATGGGCACTGCTGGTGCTGGGCCCGTCATAGGACTGCTCCTCACTCACACGAGTGTGGCTTTTGCTAGCCGGGTACAGGACTGGTTTTATTCTGAAACAGGGGCGGGACAGACATTTCAGGAAAGGAGTCACTGTGCTTTGATGCAATTTGTCAGGCACAAGCCACCTTTGTTAACAGCAGCATGGCTGACACCACATGGAACCAGCAGCGACCCGGATCTCCACACTTCCCAGCGAGAAAGAGGCTATTACAGTCCCAAGTTTCACTGCCAAAGGACCTCCCGCACACACAGAATCTTTTCCTGCCAGGACGCGGAGCTTCGGGGCGAAGCTGGCAGGAGCCCACGGGAAAAGAGGCCCTGAACAGCAAGCGCTACTGAGAAACACTCACTTGGTCTTCTCTGGCAGAAGAGGTCCTCCAGTCCCAAACTTCTCTTGTCTCCTTTGTACGTCCCGAGGGGGCTTTGGGGCACCGTCCACAAACGCCATTTGAGCCACTCGACCTGTGGGAGGCCAGAGGGAAACAGTGCTTAGATCCAGCTTACTCTAAAGGAGGCTCCTCAGGGCTTGTCTGAGTACAGCAAGCTCCAACCAAATCCCCCCAGTCCGTCCATTCCAAAGCTCTGGCGACAGCCTCCTCCCGAAGGTCTGAACCTCTTGCAGTCACAACATGGGCTGTGAGGAATCAGACTCGTCAGGGCAGGAGTTCTCATTACGTTCACCAAAAGAGCAGGAATGCTTCCCCGCACCCGGGTTTTCTTCAACCCCAGCATGGAGAAGCCACTCTAGAACAGGAGGTGCCTCTGCAGCCCGACACGTTCTTGCTGTAAAATCTTGCTCTGTCTAGTCTGCATCAGCAAGGCTATGGGTGGAATCGTGAGCCTGCTGGGCCATTAAGCAAAGGCCACCACATAAAGAACAGAGAGCTAAGCAGCAAATAAACTGGACTAGGTTTAAAGCAGCCACTCCGAAAGACCTTCCCCCCACAAAGACATCCCCTAGGCAGCACTCCCAGACCCGTCTCTGATCATTCAGCCCCCCTTTACCTTTGGGTTTGTTGGCCTGAGCTGAGCTGATGTTGTGTACCAACGTGAGCAGCCGCTGCTCTCGTGCGTTGTGAAGGCGAAGGTACATCTCCCGCCAGGACTCAAACGCTTCCGGCTTCTCGTTCTTGAAGTCTCGGAGGCAGTGATTGTGCCACAGTTGATCTGTATCCTCAATGAGGACCTGAGGCAAACCCACATGTAAGCTGGGATCCCTCCTGACACCTTCTCTCCCCTCTCCCTCAGCACCAGCTAGCGCCGGTGTCACTGGAATACCACAGAGGACAAGACAGCTCAGGGGCCAGCTTGCAGCCAGAGACGGGCAGGTGGCAAATCCAGGGACTCAGGACTAGCCAAAGCCACCTCTCGTTGTGAAGAGCGTTGTTCTTTACTATTCTGCTATTGCAAGTGAGGACAGAACGCCACTCCCGCATGTCGCCATCCCTTCCCCAGGCCCAGGAACTCACAGGATTTCGTTCCTCAATGCGATACAGCTGCTCTGGGGTGCATCTCTCCAACACTGGCTCCAGCGCCGAGAAAGGGACACCACCCACTTCATATATCGCTAGAGAGAAGCAAGACGCACAGAGTATTTATCCTGCTCCTTCCTTGCCAAGGCCAGGGCTTGATACCCTGAAACGCAGTGGAAGAAACTGCAGTGCTGCACGCCACTACACAGCACGAGGGGAAGGAGAAAGGAGCCGTAGGTGCAATAGCTCTAGTGGGTCATCAGGCACCAGCGCCTCCAAGTTACAAAGTGCCTGCGCAAGGCTCTGTTAACCACTATTTCCAGTGCTTTAGCCCTCCCTGAAAGCGTGCTGGGTGCCGATTCCTGCAGCACCCGAGCTTTCAGCGAGATCTGCCCCGTCTTAGTTAGCTTGCCTTGTGGCAAGGGGCAGCTGTTCACACGCTCCACGCCAGATGCTGCTGGGATATATACAAAGAAGTTACCAAGATTTCAGGGTTATCTGCGTGGCAAAGTGACTTTGAGACAGATGAGGAAAGGGACTTACAGTCAATGTTGTTTCTGAGGACTCTGATACATTGCTCATAGAGAGACATCATCTTTGGGAGGTAGGCAGTTTTGGAGCCTGAATAGACTTGCATCTTTGAATTCAAGCGGCGGCCTGTAAAACCTCCTTCGCTCTCTTCAAGTGGCGAGGACAGTGCTGTAAAGGGAAAGACACGGAGTGAGAAGGGAACAGGGAAAAGAAGAGCCCACCCTGATGAATGGCACAGCAGACACAAATCAGAGTCACCCAGGGGCAACCTAAAGGTCCAAGTCTTCCCCGAGAGACCTGCAACCTAGTTCAGGAAGGGCAAGTCCAAAGCCCAAGCCTCAGGAAAAGTCAGCAAAGGCTCTTCCTCATTTCTGCTGGAGCGCGTGGGAAAGAAGCCACCTCTTTCTGAAAAGCGGGGCTCTGGGCATCAGAGGCAAGACAGCAGAGCCCAAGAGAAGGACTTCAACCCAGGCAGCAGCCACTCCCTCGCACAAACGGTGGCTGGAGCCCTTTTCAGACCTATTTTCCTGCCCAACGTACCTTTCCTTTTCCTCTGGGAGCACGTACTGGACTCGATCGAAGGAAGAGGGAGGTAGTTGGCTTGGATCGGCGGCAGTGGGATGTCTGGTAACGTTGGTACCACATCCAAAAGTACCTGGAAGGAGAGGATGTCCAGGCAAGTAAGCTGAGAATACAGGAGAACGTTACCCCGTGCCAGCGTACAAACAGCACGGAACTGCGTTTTGTTTGACATTTTGAATAAGACATTCAGTGCTGATCATCTTGCACCAGGAAACAGCCTCAGAGGGAGCCTGCACTTGTGCCACGTTCCTGTGGCTCTGTCTAGGCTGTCAATACAAAGGAGCCAAAATTTGGGATCTGAATCACTCAGCACCCTCCAGTAAGAGCCCTCCACATCTTTCGCCTCCGAGGTTCAGTGCTAAAGGCCTCCTCCTGCAAAAAACTCCACAGTGGTGGCGGAGAGGAGAGCCTCACAAACTGAGGGAAACGTAAAGCTTTGATACAAGGCACTTAGTGGAATGAATGGCAAAGCAGGATTTTCAAAGGCTGCTGAGCTTCTAACACCAGTTTGTGAAGAGCAAAGTGTCGCAAAGTTGGGTAAAAAGATTGAGCAGTCAAGGCTTTACACATGAGTCCCTAGGTATATACACAACCCGGCACCCACATTTTTTTGAAGAAATGGGGTTTTGCCTATTGCATTTCCTTTTTCCCCTGCCTCTTGACCCCCTCTTCCAGCAGACTTCCACTCTAACAGCACAAAGCCATGCCTGCGGCACAGGGCATAGGAAACACGTGGTGTCTCCCAGCAGGAACCCAGAGTCACAGACCTCAATGCCAATGAGACACCGCAAGCACAACCCGATGCAGAACAGAGCCCAGCACCTCCAAGGGGAAAACTAAGAAGCCCCAGCTGGCAGAGGACTGAGAGCAGCTGATCCCACCTTCTTTGTTCACCTGCAGATCTTCAAAACCTTACCCTCTTTGGTTTAGGGGGCTCCGGTAGTTCCTTCTCTGCCTTTTTCTCACTGGGGCGCTTGTGGCTTGGACTTTTGCGACTGGAGCTTGAGCTGTTGGTACTGGCCTTGGAGCCGTTCTGGTTGCTGTGCCGTTGGTCTTTCTCCCCAGCTGACCCAGAGGCTTTGACCACTTTCTTCTTCTTTTTCTGGGGCTGGTCGTAGCTGAGGTACGACTCAAAGGACATGGTAGGTTGTTCAAATTCATCCTCCGCTTCCCGCTCCCCGAAACTGGAGGAAAAGCCCATCCATTTTTTGTCCACCTCGGAGACTTTGCGCTTCCCCTCGGAATTTTTTAAGCTCCCTGAAATCCCCTTTTCTTGAACGCGATTTGACGAGTTAGGAACTGCTCCGACTCCCATATCGCAGCCAAGTGTTAAGCTTTTGGAAGAACTGAGGGTGACAAACTGTCCTCCCTGGCTTCACACTTGCTCTGACACGCTCCTTCCCCGTGCCTGGGATTTCTAGAACCTCATCACAATCGTGCCTGTGACATCAGGCTGTAGCAGGTGACCGAGGCAACGCGCCCAAACAGTGGCAAACGGTTATCCTGTGACTTGACAGACACGACGAAAGGGTGAGAGATTTCACAGCTCTCACCACAAGAATGTCAACTGTGATGGGCAACTCAGCCTCTTCAGACTTTTCAGCAGCAGCAGAGACAAGAAGGGAAGTGTTCAGGCTCGTCATACTGACCCACATACCGCGATCAGAAAGGAAGACAATTCCGCACTGCATGAGAGCTGCTTAGAAAGACCCAAGTTGCAGACAGCCGCTGTCTTGCTCCAAATCCAGCTCCTGAGAAGCCGAACACGAGGGCCAACTGTAAAGAAATTATCGCCTCTTTGCCTATGAGGGCCCCGCTGAGAATCTTAAACCGCACTCAAATTGGAATGCTTTCTTCACACAGGACTGCAACTGAACTTTGGCTTAAAGCATCAGGAACAGAGACACACAACTCTGTTGCACAGCAAGTGGAAGAAAGGACTCGGAAGCTTGTGACTCGCAGGAGGTGGTGCTGAGAATGGCATCACTTGTTGAGAGGAGGGGAGAAAGAACATTAAGAGTCCTTTCTGAAGGTTTGCAAGCTAGACACGGAGGGAAGGAAGATTTGTAGATGCTCTTCAAGATCTGAGAGATCTATGGGATCTGGGACAGGTGATGTGCTCCATCACCTACCTCAACTGTTGGGGGAAAAAAATAAAAAAGCCTCCAATGCAGCGAGGCTGAAGAACCTGGACTCATCTGTATTTCCTAGGGGATGGAGCGGATGCAGTACACCGCGCTGCCTTCAGCTGAAATCAGCCCAGCAGACGCAAATCTGGCAGCTCATCTCAGAAGTAACTGAGATCCTACAAGTCCTATGAGAAAAAGGCAGCCAGCTAGAAGAGAGAAAATACAAGGCTTGTGTGTCGCTAGACACCAGATGAAATACATACGAGAAAGCTCCTCTGAAACACCCCAGCGCAGTGCAGAGCTTCAGTCAATCAGCCACAAGACAGAAACCGCTAAAACTTCACTTAGTTCCAGCTCCAATAAAGTTCTGTTCAGTACGGGTGGGTTGCTTTCTTTTTCTAAAAGAAGTCGGCCAGGCCACGACAATGCCAACAACAGACGTTAACATCAAATGACCACAGCACAGCCTGGCCCCATCGTCTCCGGGAAGATGCTCTCTTGTTGGGGTTTCCCTTACCCTCTTTCTTCCTTCAGTCCTGCAGCAGAGTTTGCACCTTCTCTGCTGGAAAAAAAAAAGACCGTTTCCAAACCGTTACGGCAGCGTCCAGAGCTTCACTCGTACAGTTCTATGCCAGCTGCCCGATTTTCACCCCCAAAAATAGTAATACGCCACACCTTTCAGCAAGGCAATAGAGAGCTGTACACAACTGCTGTTGTGCCCAGCAGGTACGAGAGCACAAGGAAGGACTCCCGTGACAGCCAGCGTCCACGCAGATGGAGGGATTCCTGGCAGCTCCAGTCACAGCGAGGCTGGCCCGTGTGCTGGATTGGGAGGGAGGAGACTCCGGGGAGCCACATGAATAACACCAGCGGGATAGAGGGGCAAGATATTAATTAAAACCATTTAATAATTTATTAAGAGGTTCCACAGGAAATAGTCTCTGGATCTTCCACTTGCAGCAGGTGCCAAGACTTCACATTTTGTCACGTCGGGAGATTCTGTCCACCCTTCTTGTGACGGATGACAGAGCCAGAAAGAGGATGTTAAGGGCAGGGGGAAAAGAGCGGGGGCTTGACACTGAAGAAGGGACCAGAAGAAAAGACGAAAGATTGTGCTGTCGTCTTGTGCAGATCGAAGCTTCTCCCGGCAGCTGCAGCCTCCAAAGAGTCCAAAGCAAAGGGCTGTTTGGGTCCCTTCTCCCCCTTCAGTGCCATTCCCCCACCAGAGGGAAAGTCCCAGGTCTGCACTGCAAACTTATCTCCGAGAGAACCTGTTTTTGAAAGCTTTGATAGTCTTTGCCATCAAGGGCGCAGCTTCTGCAACACAGAAAGAGAAAAAACCCAAATCAAACAAAGAAATCCCACACATTAAAGCAGCAGTCAGAGACTGGTAGAGCAGAGAGCGTTCGTAAAGGAGGAGCTCTGGGAGACCACACGGATCTTCTGCGCTTTGTACTTACTCTTCACTGGTGGTTTCCTGGGGTTGTAGGAGGAGAAGGTGCTAGCAGAAGACGGGACAGAATGGGCACTGCTGGTGCTGGGCCCGTCATAGGACTGCTCCTCACTCACACGAGTGTGGCTTTTGCTAGCCGGGTACAGGACTGGTTTTATTCTGAAACAGGGGCGGGACAGACATTTCAGGAAAGGAGTCACTGTGCTTTGATGCAATTTGTCAGGCACAAGCCACCTTTGTTAACAGCAGCATGGCTGACACCACATGGAACCAGCAGCGACCCGGATCTCCACACTTCCCAGCGAGAAAGAGGCTATTACAGTCCCAAGTTTCACTGCCAAAGGACCTCCCGCACACACAGAATCTTTTCCTGCCAGGACGCGGAGCTTCGGGGCGAAGCTGGCAGGAGCCCACGGGAAAAGAGGCCCTGAACAGCAAGCGCTACTGAGAAACACTCACTTGGTCTTCTCTGGCAGAAGAGGTCCTCCAGTCCCAAACTTCTCTTGTCTCCTTTGTACGTCCCGAGGGGGCTTTGGGGCACCGTCCACAAACGCCATTTGAGCCACTCGACCTGTGGGAGGCCAGAGGGAAACAGTGCTTAGATCCAGCTTACTCTAAAGGAGGCTCCTCAGGGCTTGTCTGAGTACAGCAAGCTCCAACCAAATCCCCCCAGTCCGTCCATTCCAAAGCTCTGGCGACAGCCTCCTCCCGAAGGTCTGAACCTCTTGCAGTCACAACATGGGCTGTGAGGAATCAGACTCGTCAGGGCAGGAGTTCTCATTACGTTCACCAAAAGAGCAGGAATGCTTCCCCGCACCCGGGTTTTCTTCAACCCCAGCATGGAGAAGCCACTCTAGAACAGGAGGTGCCTCTGCAGCCCGACACGTTCTTGCTGTAAAATCTTGCTCTGTCTAGTCTGCATCAGCAAGGCTATGGGTGGAATCGTGAGCCTGCTGGGCCATTAAGCAAAGGCCACCACATAAAGAACAGAGAGCTAAGCAGCAAATAAACTGGACTAGGTTTAAAGCAGCCACTCCGAAAGACCTTCCCCCCACAAAGACATCCCCTAGGCAGCACTCCCAGACCCGTCTCTGATCATTCAGCCCCCCTTTACCTTTGGGTTTGTTGGCCTGAGCTGAGCTGATGTTGTGTACCAACGTGAGCAGCCGCTGCTCTCGTGCGTTGTGAAGGCGAAGGTACATCTCCCGCCAGGACTCAAACGCTTCCGGCTTCTCGTTCTTGAAGTCTCGGAGGCAGTGATTGTGCCACAGTTGATCTGTATCCTCAATGAGGACCTGAGGCAAACCCACATGTAAGCTGGGATCCCTCCTGACACCTTCTCTCCCCTCTCCCTCAGCACCAGCTAGCGCCGGTGTCACTGGAATACCACAGAGGACAAGACAGCTCAGGGGCCAGCTTGCAGCCAGAGACGGGCAGGTGGCAAATCCAGGGACTCAGGACTAGCCAAAGCCACCTCTCGTTGTGAAGAGCGTTGTTCTTTACTATTCTGCTATTGCAAGTGAGGACAGAACGCCACTCCCGCATGTCGCCATCCCTTCCCCAGGCCCAGGAACTCACAGGATTTCGTTCCTCAATGCGATACAGCTGCTCTGGGGTGCATCTCTCCAACACTGGCTCCAGCGCCGAGAAAGGGACACCACCCACTTCATATATCGCTAGAGAGAAGCAAGACGCACAGAGTATTTATCCTGCTCCTTCCTTGCCAAGGCCAGGGCTTGATACCCTGAAACGCAGTGGAAGAAACTGCAGTGCTGCACGCCACTACACAGCACGAGGGGAAGGAGAAAGGAGCCGTAGGTGCAATAGCTCTAGTGGGTCATCAGGCACCAGCGCCTCCAAGTTACAAAGTGCCTGCGCAAGGCTCTGTTAACCACTATTTCCAGTGCTTTAGCCCTCCCTGAAAGCGTGCTGGGTGCCGATTCCTGCAGCACCCGAGCTTTCAGCGAGATCTGCCCCGTCTTAGTTAGCTTGCCTTGTGGCAAGGGGCAGCTGTTCACACGCTCCACGCCAGATGCTGCTGGGATATATACAAAGAAGTTACCAAGATTTCAGGGTTATCTGCGTGGCAAAGTGACTTTGAGACAGATGAGGAAAGGGACTTACAGTCAATGTTGTTTCTGAGGACTCTGATACATTGCTCATAGAGAGACATCATCTTTGGGAGGTAGGCAGTTTTGGAGCCTGAATAGACTTGCATCTTTGAATTCAAGCGGCGGCCTGTAAAACCTCCTTCGCTCTCTTCAAGTGGCGAGGACAGTGCTGTAAAGGGAAAGACACGGAGTGAGAAGGGAACAGGGAAAAGAAGAGCCCACCCTGATGAATGGCACAGCAGACACAAATCAGAGTCACCCAGGGGCAACCTAAAGGTCCAAGTCTTCCCCGAGAGACCTGCAACCTAGTTCAGGAAGGGCAAGTCCAAAGCCCAAGCCTCAGGAAAAGTCAGCAAAGGCTCTTCCTCATTTCTGCTGGAGCGCGTGGGAAAGAAGCCACCTCTTTCTGAAAAGCGGGGCTCTGGGCATCAGAGGCAAGACAGCAGAGCCCAAGAGAAGGACTTCAACCCAGGCAGCAGCCACTCCCTCGCACAAACGGTGGCTGGAGCCCTTTTCAGACCTATTTTCCTGCCCAACGTACCTTTCCTTTTCCTCTGGGAGCACGTACTGGACTCGATCGAAGGAAGAGGGAGGTAGTTGGCTTGGATCGGCGGCAGTGGGATGTCTGGTAACGTTGGTACCACATCCAAAAGTACCTGGAAGGAGAGGATGTCCAGGCAAGTAAGCTGAGAATACAGGAGAACGTTACCCCGTGCCAGCGTACAAACAGCACGGAACTGCGTTTTGTTTGACATTTTGAATAAGACATTCAGTGCTGATCATCTTGCACCAGGAAACAGCCTCAGAGGGAGCCTGCACTTGTGCCACGTTCCTGTGGCTCTGTCTAGGCTGTCAATACAAAGGAGCCAAAATTTGGGATCTGAATCACTCAGCACCCTCCAGTAAGAGCCCTCCACATCTTTCGCCTCCGAGGTTCAGTGCTAAAGGCCTCCTCCTGCAAAAAACTCCACAGTGGTGGCGGAGAGGAGAGCCTCACAAACTGAGGGAAACGTAAAGCTTTGATACAAGGCACTTAGTGGAATGAATGGCAAAGCAGGATTTTCAAAGGCTGCTGAGCTTCTAACACCAGTTTGTGAAGAGCAAAGTGTCGCAAAGTTGGGTAAAAAGATTGAGCAGTCAAGGCTTTACACATGAGTCCCTAGGTATATACACAACCCGGCACCCACATTTTTTTGAAGAAATGGGGTTTTGCCTATTGCATTTCCTTTTTCCCCTGCCTCTTGACCCCCTCTTCCAGCAGACTTCCACTCTAACAGCACAAAGCCATGCCTGCGGCACAGGGCATAGGAAACACGTGGTGTCTCCCAGCAGGAACCCAGAGTCACAGACCTCAATGCCAATGAGACACCGCAAGCACAACCCGATGCAGAACAGAGCCCAGCACCTCCAAGGGGAAAACTAAGAAGCCCCAGCTGGCAGAGGACTGAGAGCAGCTGATCCCACCTTCTTTGTTCACCTGCAGATCTTCAAAACCTTACCCTCTTTGGTTTAGGGGGCTCCGGTAGTTCCTTCTCTGCCTTTTTCTCACTGGGGCGCTTGTGGCTTGGACTTTTGCGACTGGAGCTTGAGCTGTTGGTACTGGCCTTGGAGCCGTTCTGGTTGCTGTGCCGTTGGTCTTTCTCCCCAGCTGACCCAGAGGCTTTGACCACTTTCTTCTTCTTTTTCTGGGGCTGGTCGTAGCTGAGGTACGACTCAAAGGACATGGTAGGTTGTTCAAATTCATCCTCCGCTTCCCGCTCCCCGAAACTGGAGGAAAAGCCCATCCATTTTTTGTCCACCTCGGAGACTTTGCGCTTCCCCTCGGAATTTTTTAAGCTCCCTGAAATCCCCTTTTCTTGAACGCGATTTGACGAGTTAGGAACTGCTCCGACTCCCATATCGCAGCCAAGTGTTAAGCTTTTGGAAGAACTGAGGGTGACAAACTGTCCTCCCTGGCTTCACACTTGCTCTGACACGCTCCTTCCCCGTGCCTGGGATTTCTAGAACCTCATCACAATCGTGCCTGTGACATCAGGCTGTAGCAGGTGACCGAGGCAACGCGCCCAAACAGTGGCAAACGGTTATCCTGTGACTTGACAGACACGACGAAAGGGTGAGAGATTTCACAGCTCTCACCACAAGAATGTCAACTGTGATGGGCAACTCAGCCTCTTCAGACTTTTCAGCAGCAGCAGAGACAAGAAGGGAAGTGTTCAGGCTCGTCATACTGACCCACATACCGCGATCAGAAAGGAAGACAATTCCGCACTGCATGAGAGCTGCTTAGAAAGACCCAAGTTGCAGACAGCCGCTGTCTTGCTCCAAATCCAGCTCCTGAGAAGCCGAACACGAGGGCCAACTGTAAAGAAATTATCGCCTCTTTGCCTATGAGGGCCCCGCTGAGAATCTTAAACCGCACTCAAATTGGAATGCTTTCTTCACACAGGACTGCAACTGAACTTTGGCTTAAAGCATCAGGAACAGAGACACACAACTCTGTTGCACAGCAAGTGGAAGAAAGGACTCGGAAGCTTGTGACTCGCAGGAGGTGGTGCTGAGAATGGCATCACTTGTTGAGAGGAGGGGAGAAAGAACATTAAGAGTCCTTTCTGAAGGTTTGCAAGCTAGACACGGAGGGAAGGAAGATTTGTAGATGCTCTTCAAGATCTGAGAGATCTATGGGATCTGGGACAGGTGATGTGCTCCATCACCTACCTCAACTGTTGGGGGAAAAAAATAAAAAAGCCTCCAATGCAGCGAGGCTGAAGAACCTGGACTCATCTGTATTTCCTAGGGGATGGAGCGGATGCAGTACACCGCGCTGCCTTCAGCTGAAATCAGCCCAGCAGACGCAAATCTGGCAGCTCATCTCAGAAGTAACTGAGATCCTACAAGTCCTATGAGAAAAAGGCAGCCAGCTAGAAGAGAGAAAATACAAGGCTTGTGTGTCGCTAGACACCAGATGAAATACATACGAGAAAGCTCCTCTGAAACACCCCAGCGCAGTGCAGAGCTTCAGTCAATCAGCCACAAGACAGAAACCGCTAAAACTTCACTTAGTTCCAGCTCCAATAAAGTTCTGTTCAGTACGGGTGGGTTGCTTTCTTTTTCTAAAAGAAGTCGGCCAGGCCACGACAATGCCAACAACAGACGTTAACATCAAATGACCACAGCACAGCCTGGCCCCATCGTCTCCGGGAAGATGCTCTCTTGTTGGGGTTTCCCTTACCCTCTTTCTTCCTTCAGTCCTGCAGCAGAGTTTGCACCTTCTCTGCTGGAAAAAAAAAAGACCGTTTCCAAACCGTTACGGCAGCGTCCAGAGCTTCACTCGTACAGTTCTATGCCAGCTGCCCGATTTTCACCCCCAAAAATAGTAATACGCCACACCTTTCAGCAAGGCAATAGAGAGCTGTACACAACTGCTGTTGTGCCCAGCAGGTACGAGAGCACAAGGAAGGACTCCCGTGACAGCCAGCGTCCACGCAGATGGAGGGATTCCTGGCAGCTCCAGTCACAGCGAGGCTGGCCCGTGTGCTGGATTGGGAGGGAGGAGACTCCGGGGAGCCACATGAATAACACCAGCGGGATAGAGGGGCAAGATATTAATTAAAACCATTTAATAATTTATTAAGAGGTTCCACAGGAAATAGTCTCTGGATCTTCCACTTGCAGCAGGTGCCAAGACTTCACATTTTGTCACGTCGGGAGATTCTGTCCACCCTTCTTGTGACGGATGACAGAGCCAGAAAGAGGATGTTAAGGGCAGGGGGAAAAGAGCGGGGGCTTGACACTGAAGAAGGGACCAGAAGAAAAGACGAAAGATTGTGCTGTCGTCTTGTGCAGATCGAAGCTTCTCCCGGCAGCTGCAGCCTCCAAAGAGTCCAAAGCAAAGGGCTGTTTGGGTCCCTTCTCCCCCTTCAGTGCCATTCCCCCACCAGAGGGAAAGTCCCAGGTCTGCACTGCAAACTTATCTCCGAGAGAACCTGTTTTTGAAAGCTTTGATAGTCTTTGCCATCAAGGGCGCAGCTTCTGCAACACAGAAAGAGAAAAAACCCAAATCAAACAAAGAAATCCCACACATTAAAGCAGCAGTCAGAGACTGGTAGAGCAGAGAGCGTTCGTAAAGGAGGAGCTCTGGGAGACCACACGGATCTTCTGCGCTTTGTACTTACTCTTCACTGGTGGTTTCCTGGGGTTGTAGGAGGAGAAGGTGCTAGCAGAAGACGGGACAGAATGGGCACTGCTGGTGCTGGGCCCGTCATAGGACTGCTCCTCACTCACACGAGTGTGGCTTTTGCTAGCCGGGTACAGGACTGGTTTTATTCTGAAACAGGGGCGGGACAGACATTTCAGGAAAGGAGTCACTGTGCTTTGATGCAATTTGTCAGGCACAAGCCACCTTTGTTAACAGCAGCATGGCTGACACCACATGGAACCAGCAGCGACCCGGATCTCCACACTTCCCAGCGAGAAAGAGGCTATTACAGTCCCAAGTTTCACTGCCAAAGGACCTCCCGCACACACAGAATCTTTTCCTGCCAGGACGCGGAGCTTCGGGGCGAAGCTGGCAGGAGCCCACGGGAAAAGAGGCCCTGAACAGCAAGCGCTACTGAGAAACACTCACTTGGTCTTCTCTGGCAGAAGAGGTCCTCCAGTCCCAAACTTCTCTTGTCTCCTTTGTACGTCCCGAGGGGGCTTTGGGGCACCGTCCACAAACGCCATTTGAGCCACTCGACCTGTGGGAGGCCAGAGGGAAACAGTGCTTAGATCCAGCTTACTCTAAAGGAGGCTCCTCAGGGCTTGTCTGAGTACAGCAAGCTCCAACCAAATCCCCCCAGTCCGTCCATTCCAAAGCTCTGGCGACAGCCTCCTCCCGAAGGTCTGAACCTCTTGCAGTCACAACATGGGCTGTGAGGAATCAGACTCGTCAGGGCAGGAGTTCTCATTACGTTCACCAAAAGAGCAGGAATGCTTCCCCGCACCCGGGTTTTCTTCAACCCCAGCATGGAGAAGCCACTCTAGAACAGGAGGTGCCTCTGCAGCCCGACACGTTCTTGCTGTAAAATCTTGCTCTGTCTAGTCTGCATCAGCAAGGCTATGGGTGGAATCGTGAGCCTGCTGGGCCATTAAGCAAAGGCCACCACATAAAGAACAGAGAGCTAAGCAGCAAATAAACTGGACTAGGTTTAAAGCAGCCACTCCGAAAGACCTTCCCCCCACAAAGACATCCCCTAGGCAGCACTCCCAGACCCGTCTCTGATCATTCAGCCCCCCTTTACCTTTGGGTTTGTTGGCCTGAGCTGAGCTGATGTTGTGTACCAACGTGAGCAGCCGCTGCTCTCGTGCGTTGTGAAGGCGAAGGTACATCTCCCGCCAGGACTCAAACGCTTCCGGCTTCTCGTTCTTGAAGTCTCGGAGGCAGTGATTGTGCCACAGTTGATCTGTATCCTCAATGAGGACCTGAGGCAAACCCACATGTAAGCTGGGATCCCTCCTGACACCTTCTCTCCCCTCTCCCTCAGCACCAGCTAGCGCCGGTGTCACTGGAATACCACAGAGGACAAGACAGCTCAGGGGCCAGCTTGCAGCCAGAGACGGGCAGGTGGCAAATCCAGGGACTCAGGACTAGCCAAAGCCACCTCTCGTTGTGAAGAGCGTTGTTCTTTACTATTCTGCTATTGCAAGTGAGGACAGAACGCCACTCCCGCATGTCGCCATCCCTTCCCCAGGCCCAGGAACTCACAGGATTTCGTTCCTCAATGCGATACAGCTGCTCTGGGGTGCATCTCTCCAACACTGGCTCCAGCGCCGAGAAAGGGACACCACCCACTTCATATATCGCTAGAGAGAAGCAAGACGCACAGAGTATTTATCCTGCTCCTTCCTTGCCAAGGCCAGGGCTTGATACCCTGAAACGCAGTGGAAGAAACTGCAGTGCTGCACGCCACTACACAGCACGAGGGGAAGGAGAAAGGAGCCGTAGGTGCAATAGCTCTAGTGGGTCATCAGGCACCAGCGCCTCCAAGTTACAAAGTGCCTGCGCAAGGCTCTGTTAACCACTATTTCCAGTGCTTTAGCCCTCCCTGAAAGCGTGCTGGGTGCCGATTCCTGCAGCACCCGAGCTTTCAGCGAGATCTGCCCCGTCTTAGTTAGCTTGCCTTGTGGCAAGGGGCAGCTGTTCACACGCTCCACGCCAGATGCTGCTGGGATATATACAAAGAAGTTACCAAGATTTCAGGGTTATCTGCGTGGCAAAGTGACTTTGAGACAGATGAGGAAAGGGACTTACAGTCAATGTTGTTTCTGAGGACTCTGATACATTGCTCATAGAGAGACATCATCTTTGGGAGGTAGGCAGTTTTGGAGCCTGAATAGACTTGCATCTTTGAATTCAAGCGGCGGCCTGTAAAACCTCCTTCGCTCTCTTCAAGTGGCGAGGACAGTGCTGTAAAGGGAAAGACACGGAGTGAGAAGGGAACAGGGAAAAGAAGAGCCCACCCTGATGAATGGCACAGCAGACACAAATCAGAGTCACCCAGGGGCAACCTAAAGGTCCAAGTCTTCCCCGAGAGACCTGCAACCTAGTTCAGGAAGGGCAAGTCCAAAGCCCAAGCCTCAGGAAAAGTCAGCAAAGGCTCTTCCTCATTTCTGCTGGAGCGCGTGGGAAAGAAGCCACCTCTTTCTGAAAAGCGGGGCTCTGGGCATCAGAGGCAAGACAGCAGAGCCCAAGAGAAGGACTTCAACCCAGGCAGCAGCCACTCCCTCGCACAAACGGTGGCTGGAGCCCTTTTCAGACCTATTTTCCTGCCCAACGTACCTTTCCTTTTCCTCTGGGAGCACGTACTGGACTCGATCGAAGGAAGAGGGAGGTAGTTGGCTTGGATCGGCGGCAGTGGGATGTCTGGTAACGTTGGTACCACATCCAAAAGTACCTGGAAGGAGAGGATGTCCAGGCAAGTAAGCTGAGAATACAGGAGAACGTTACCCCGTGCCAGCGTACAAACAGCACGGAACTGCGTTTTGTTTGACATTTTGAATAAGACATTCAGTGCTGATCATCTTGCACCAGGAAACAGCCTCAGAGGGAGCCTGCACTTGTGCCACGTTCCTGTGGCTCTGTCTAGGCTGTCAATACAAAGGAGCCAAAATTTGGGATCTGAATCACTCAGCACCCTCCAGTAAGAGCCCTCCACATCTTTCGCCTCCGAGGTTCAGTGCTAAAGGCCTCCTCCTGCAAAAAACTCCACAGTGGTGGCGGAGAGGAGAGCCTCACAAACTGAGGGAAACGTAAAGCTTTGATACAAGGCACTTAGTGGAATGAATGGCAAAGCAGGATTTTCAAAGGCTGCTGAGCTTCTAACACCAGTTTGTGAAGAGCAAAGTGTCGCAAAGTTGGGTAAAAAGATTGAGCAGTCAAGGCTTTACACATGAGTCCCTAGGTATATACACAACCCGGCACCCACATTTTTTTGAAGAAATGGGGTTTTGCCTATTGCATTTCCTTTTTCCCCTGCCTCTTGACCCCCTCTTCCAGCAGACTTCCACTCTAACAGCACAAAGCCATGCCTGTGGCACAGGGCATAGGAAACACGTGGTGTCTCCCAGCAGGAACCCAGAGTCACAGACCTCAATGCCAATGAGACACCGCAAGCACAACCCGATGCAGAACAGAGCCCAGCACCTCCAAGGGGAAAACTAAGAAGCCCCAGCTGGCAGAGGACTGAGAGCAGCTGATCCCACCTTCTTTGTTCACCTGCAGATCTTCAAAACCTTACCCTCTTTGGTTTAGGGGGCTCCGATAGTTCCTTCTCTGCCTTTTTCTCACTGGGGCGCTTGTGGCTTGGACTTTTGCGACTGGAGCTTGAGCTGTTGGTACTGGCCTTGGAGCCGTTCTGGTTGCTGTGCCGTTGGTCTTTCTCCCCAGCTGACCCAGAGGCTTTGACCACTTTCTTCTTCTTTTTCTGGGGCTGGTCGTAGCTGAGGTACGACTCAAAGGACATGGTAGGTTGTTCAAATTCATCCTCCGCTTCCCGCTCCCCGAAACTGGAGGAAAAGCCCATCCATTTTTTGTCCACCTCGGAGACTTTGCGCTTCCCCTCGGAATTTTTTAAGCTCCCTGAAATCCCCTTTTCTTGAACGCGATTTGACGAGTTAGGAACTGCTCCGACTCCCATATCGCAGCCAAGTGTTAAGCTTTTGGAAGAACTGAGGGTGACAAACTGTCCTCCCTGGCTTCACACTTGCTCTGACACGCTCCTTCCCCGTGCCTGGGATTTCTAGAACCTCATCACAATCGTGCCTGTGACATCAGGCTGTAGCAGGTGACCGAGGCAACGCGCCCAAACAGTGGCAAACGGTTATCCTGTGACTTGACAGACACGACGAAAGGGTGAGAGATTTCACAGCTCTCACCACAAGAATGTCAACTGTGATGGGCAACTCAGCCTCTTCAGACTTTTCAGCAGCAGCAGAGACAAGAAGGGAAGTGTTCAGGCTCGTCATACTGACCCACATACCGCGATCAGAAAGGAAGACAATTCCGCACTGCATGAGAGCTGCTTAGAAAGACCCAAGTTGCAGACAGCCGCTGTCTTGCTCCAAATCCAGCTCCTGAGAAGCCGAACACGAGGGCCAACTGTAAAGAAATTATCGCCTCTTTGCCTATGAGGGCCCCGCTGAGAATCTTAAACCGCACTCAAATTGGAATGCTTTCTTCACACAGGACTGCAACTGAACTTTGGCTTAAAGCATCAGGAACAGAGACACACAACTCTGTTGCACAGCAAGTGGAAGAAAGGACTCGGAAGCTTGTGACTCGCAGGAGGTGGTGCTGAGAATGGCATCACTTGTTGAGAGGAGGGGAGAAAGAACATTAAGAGTCCTTTCTGAAGGTTTGCAAGCTAGACACGGAGGGAAGGAAGATTTGTAGATGCTCTTCAAGATCTGAGAGATCTATGGGATCTGGGACAGGTGATGTGCTCCATCACCTACCTCAACTGTTGGGGGAAAAAAATAAAAAAGCCTCCAATGCAGCGAGGCTGAAGAACCTGGACTCATCTGTATTTCCTAGGGGATGGAGCGGATGCAGTACACCGCGCTGCCTTCAGCTGAAATCAGCCCAGCAGACGCAAATCTGGCAGCTCATCTCAGAAGTAACTGAGATCCTACAAGTCCTATGAGAAAAAGGCAGCCAGCTAGAAGAGAGAAAATACAAGGCTTGTGTGTCGCTAGACACCAGATGAAATACATACGAGAAAGCTCCTCTGAAACACCCCAGCGCAGTGCAGAGCTTCAGTCAATCAGCCACAAGACAGAAACCGCTAAAACTTCACTTAGTTCCAGCTCCAATAAAGTTCTGTTCAGTACGGGTGGGTTGCTTTCTTTTTCTAAAAGAAGTCGGCCAGGCCACGACAATGCCAACAACAGACGTTAACATCAAATGACCACAGCACAGCCTGGCCCCATCGTCTCCGGGAAGATGCTCTCTTGTTGGGGTTTCCCTTACCCTCTTTCTTCCTTCAGTCCTGCAGCAGAGTTTGCACCTTCTCTGCTGGAAAAAAAAAAGACCGTTTCCAAACCGTTACGGCAGCGTCCAGAGCTTCACTCGTACAGTTCTATGCCAGCTGCCCGATTTTCACCCCCAAAAATAGTAATACGCCACACCTTTCAGCAAGGCAATAGAGAGCTGTACACAACTGCTGTTGTGCCCAGCAGGTACGAGAGCACAAGGAAGGACTCCCGTGACAGCCAGCGTCCACGCAGATGGAGGGATTCCTGGCAGCTCCAGTCACAGCGAGGCTGGCCCGTGTGCTGGATTGGGAGGGAGGAGACTCCAGGGAGCCACATGAATAACACCAGCGGGATAGAGGGGCAAGATATTAATTAAAACCATTTAATAATTTATTAAGAGGTTCCACAGGAAATAGTCTCTGGATCTTCCACTTGCAGCAGGTGCCAAGACTTCACATTTTGTCACGTCGGGAGATTCTGTCCACCCTTCTTGTGACGGATGACAGAGCCAGAAAGAGGATGTTAAGGGCAGGGGGAAAAGAGCGGGGGCTTGACACTGAAGAAGGGACCAGAAGAAAAGACGAAAGATTGTGCTGTCGTCTTGTGCAGATCGAAGCTTCTCCCGGCAGCTGCAGCCTCCAAAGAGTCCAAAGCAAAGGGCTGTTTGGGTCCCTTCTCCCCCTTCAGTGCCATTCCCCCACCAGAGGGAAAGTCCCAGGTCTGCACAGCAAACTTATCTCCGAGAGAACCTGTTTTTGAAAGCTTTGATAGTCTTTGCCATCAAGGGCGCAGCTTCTGCAACACAGAAAGAGAAAAAACCCAAATCAAACAAAGAAATCCCACACATTAAAGCAGCAGTCAGAGACTGGTAGAGCAGAGAGCGTTCGTAAAGGAGGAGCTCTGGGAGACCACACGGATCTTCTGCGCTTTGTACTTACTCTTCACTGGTGGTTTCCTGGGGTTGTAGGAGGAGAAGGTGCTAGCAGAAGACGGGACAGAATGGGCACTGCTGGTGCTGGGCCCGTCATAGGACTGCTCCTCACTCACACGAGTGTGGCTTTTGCTAGCCGGGTACAGGACTGGTTTTATTCTGAAACAGGGACGGGACAGAC
The DNA here is from genome assembly GCF_030936135.1 of Gavia stellata. NCBI lineage: Eukaryota > Metazoa > Chordata > Aves > Gaviiformes > Gaviidae > Gavia > Gavia stellata. The sequence goes on along the minus strand of NC_082622.1, from coordinate 3,456,965 downwards.
ATTTCAGGAAAGGAGTCACTGTGCTTTGATGCAATTCGTCAGGCACAAGCCACCTTTGTTAACAGCAGCATGGCTGACACCACATGGAACCAGCAGCGACCCGGATCTCCACACTTCCCAGCGAGAAAGAGGCTATTACAGTCCCAAGTTTCACTGCCAAAGGACCTCCCGCACACACAGAATCTTTTCCTGCCAGGACGCGGAGCTTCAGGGCGAAGCTGGCAGGAGCCCACGGGAAAAGAGGCCCTGAACAGCAAGCGCTACTGAGAAACACTCACTTGGTCTTCTCTGGCAGAAGAGGTCCTCCAGTCCCAAACTTCTCTTGTCTCCTTTGTACGTCCCGAGGGGGCTTTGGGGCACCGTCCACAAACGCCATTTGAGCCACTCGACCTGTGGGAGGCCAGAGGGAAACAGTGCTTAGATCCAGCTTACTCTAAAGGAGGCTCCTCAGGGCTTGTCTGAGTACAGCAAGCTCCAACCAAATCCCCCCAGTCCGTCCATTCCAAAGCTCTGGCGACAGCCTCCTCCCGAAGGTCTGAACCTCTTGCAGTCACAACATGGGCTGTGAGGAATCAGACTCGTCAGGGCAGGAGTTCTCATTACGTTCACCAAAAGAGCAGGAATGCTTCCCCGCACCCGGGTTTTCTTCAACCCCAGCATGGAGAAGCCACTCTAGAACAGGAGGTGCCTCTGCAGCCCGACACGTTCTTGCTGTAAAATCTTGCTCTGTCTAGTCTGCATCAGCAAGGCTATGGGTGGAATCGAGAGCCTGCTGGGCCATTAAGCAAAGGCCACCACATAAAGAACAGAGAGCTAAGCAGCAAATAAACTGGACTAGGTTTAAAGCAGCCACTCCAAAAGACCTTCCCCCCACAAAGACATCCCCTAGGCAGCATTCCCAGACCCGTCTCTGATCATTCAGCCCCCCTTTACCTTTGGGTTTGTTGGCCTGAGCTGAGCTGATGTTGTGTACCAACGTGAGCAGCCGCTGCTCTCGTGCGTTGTGAAGGCGAAGGTACATCTCCCGCCAGGACTCAAACGCTTCCGGCTTCTCGTTCTTGAAGTCTCGGAGGCAGTGATTGTGCCACAGTTGATCTGTATCCTCAATGAGGACCTGAGGCAAACCCACATGTAAGCTGGGATCCCTCCTGACACCTTCTCTCCCCTCTCCCTCAGCACCAGCTAGCGCCGGTGTCACTGGAATACCACAGAGGACAAGACAGCTCAGGGGCCAGCTTGCAGCCAGAGACGGGCAGGTGGCAAATCCAGGGACTCAGGACTAGCCAAAGCCACCTCTCGTTGTGAAGAGCGTTGTTCTTTACTATTCTGCTATTGCAAGTGAGGACAGAACGCCACTCCCGCATGTCGCCATCCCTTCCCCAGGCCCAGGAACTCACAGGATTTCGTTCCTCAATGCGATACAGCTGCTCTGGGGTGCATCTCTCCAACACTGGCTCCAGCGCCGAGAAAGTGGCACCACCCACTCCATAGATTGCTAGAGAGAAGCAAGATGCACAGAGTATTTATCCTGCTCCTTCCTTGCCAAGGCCAGGGCTTGATACCCTGAAACGCAGTGGAAGAAACTGCAGTGCTGCACGCCACTACACAGCACGAGGGGAAGGAGAAAGGAGCCGTAGGTGCAATAGCTCTAGTGGGTCATCAGGCACCAGCGCCTCCAAGTTACAAAGTGCCTGCGCAAGGCTCTGTTAACCACTATTTCCAGTGCTTTAGCCCTCCCTGAAAGCGTGCTGGGTGCCGATTCCTGCAGCACCCGAGCTTTCAGCGAGATCTGCCCCGTCTTAGTTAGCTTGCCTTGTGGCAAGGGGCAGCTGTTCACACGCTCCACGCCAGATGCTGCTGGGATATATACAAAGAAGTTACCAAGATTTCAGGGTTATCTGCGTGGCAAAGTGACTTTGAGACAGATGAGGAAAGGGACTTACAGTCAATGTTGTTTCTGAGGACTCTGATACATTGCTCATAGAGAGACATCATCTTTGGGAGGTAGGCAGTTTTGGAGCCTGAATAGACTTGCATCTTTGAATTCAAGCGGCGGCCTGTAAAACCTCCTTCGCTCTCTTCAAGTGGAGAGGACAGTGCTGTAAAGGGAAAGACACGGAGTGAGAAGGGAACAGGGAAAAGAAGAGCCCACCCTGATGAATGGCACAGCAGACACAAATCAGAGTCACCCAGGGGCAACCTAAAGGTCCAAGTCTTCCCCGAGAGACCTGCAACCTAGTTCAGGAAGGGCAAGTCCAAAGCCCAAGCCTCAGGAAAAGTCAGCAAAGGCTCTTCCTCAGTTCTGCTGGAGCACGTGGGAAAGAAGCCACCTCTTTCTGAAAAGCGGGGCTCTGGGCATCAGAGGCAAGACAGCAGAGCCCAAGAGAAGGACTTCAACCCAGGCAGCAGCCACTCCCTCGCACAAACGGTGGCTGGAGCCCTTTTCAGACCTATTTTCGTGCCCAACGTACCTTTCCTTTTCCTCGGGGAGCACGTACTGGACTCGATCGAAGGAAGAGGGCGGTAGTTGGCCTGGATCGGTGGCAGTGGGATGTCTGGTAACGTTGGTACCACATCTAAAACTATCTGGAAGGAGAGGATGTCCAGGCAAGTAAGCTGAGAATACAGGAGAACGTTACCCCGTGCCAGCGTACAAACAGCACGGAACTGTGTTTTGTTTGACATTTTGAATAAGACATTCGGTGCTGATCATCTTGCACCAGGAAACAGCCTCAGAGGGAGCCTGCACTTGTGCCACGTTCCTGTGGCTCTGTCTAGGCTGTCAATACAAAGGAGCCAAAATTTGGGATCTGAATCACTCAGCACCCTCCAGTAAGAGCCCTCCACATCTTTCGCCTCCGAGGTTCAGTGCTAAAGGCCTCCTCCTGCAAAAAACTCCACAGTGGTGGCGGAGAGGAGAGCCTCACAAACTGAGGGAAACCTAAAGCTTTGATACGAGGCACTTAGTGGAATGAATGGCAAAGCAGGATTTTCAAAGGCTGCTGAGCTTCCAACAGCAGTTTGTGAAGAGCAAAGTGTCGCAAAGTTGGGTAAAAAGATTGAGCAGTCAAGGCTTTACACATGAGTCCCTAGGTATATACACAACCCGGCACCCACATTTTTTTGAAGAAATGGGGTTTTGCCTATTGCATTTCCTTTTTCCCCTGCCTCTTGACCCTCTCTTCCAGCAGAGTTCCACTCTAACAGCACAAAGCCATGCCTGCGGCGCAGGGCATAGGAAACACGTGGTGTCTCCCAGCAGGAACCCAGAGTCACAGACCTCAATGCCAATGAGACACCGCAAGCACAACCCGATGCAGAACAGAGCCCAGCACCTCCAAGGGGAAAACTAAGAAGCCCCAGCTGGCAGAGGACTGAGAGCAGCTGATCCCACCTTCTTTGTTCACCTGCAGATCTTCAAAACCTTACCCTCTTTGGTTTAGGGGGCTCCGGTAGTTCCTTCTCTGCCTTTTTCTCACTGGGGCGCTTGTGGCTTGGACTTTTGCGACTGGAGCTTGAGCTGTTGGTACTGGCCTTGGAGCCGTTCTGGTTGCTGTGCCGTTGGTCTTTCTCCCCAGCTGACCCAGAGGCTTTGACCACTTTCTTCTTCTTTTTCTGGGGCTGGTCGTAGCTGAGGTACGACTCAAAGGACATGGTAGGTTGTTCAAATTCATCCTCCGCTTCCCGCTCCCCGAAACTGGAGGAAAAGCCCATCCATTTTTTGTCCACCTCGGAGACTTTGCGCTTCCCCTCGGAATTTTTTAAGCTCCCTGAAATCCCCTTTTCTTGAACGCGATTTGACGAGTTAGGAACTGCTCCGACTCCCATATCGCAGCCAAGTGTTAAGCTTTTGGAAGAACTGAGGGTGACAAACTGTCCTCCCTGGCTTCACACTTGCTCTGACACGCTCCTTCCCCGTGCCTGGGATTTCTAGAACCTCGTCACAATCGTGCCTGTGACATCAGGCTGTAGCAGGTGACCGAGGCAACGCGCCCAAACAGTGGCAAACGGTTATCCTGTGACTTGACAGACACGACGAAAGGGTGAGAGATTTCACAGCTCTCACCACAAGAATGTCAACTGTGATGGGCAACTCAGCCTCTTCAGACTTTTCAGCAGCAGCAGAGACAAGAAGGGAAGTGTTCAGGCTCGTCATACTGACCCACATACCGCGATCAGAAAGGAAGACAATTCCGCACTGCATGAGAGCTGCTTAGAAAGACCCAAGTTGCAGACAGCCGCTGTCTTGCTCCAAATCCAGCTCCTGAGAAGCCGAACACGAGGGCCAACTGTAAAGAAATTATCGCCTCTTTGCCTACGAGGGCCCCCCTGAGAATCTTAAACCGCACTCAAATAGGAATGCTTTCTTCACACAGGACTGCAACTGAACTTTGGCTTAAAGCATCAGGAACAGAGACACACAACTCTGTTGCACAGCAAGTGGAAGAAAGGACTCGGAAGCTTGTGACTCGCAGGAGGTGGTGCTGAGAATGGCATCACTTGTTGAGAGGAGGGGAGAAAGAACATTAAGAGTCCTTTCTGAAGGTTTGCAAGCTAGACACGGAGGGAAGGAAGATTTGTAGATGCTCTTCAAGATCTGAGAGATCTATGGGATCTGGGACAGGTGATGTGCTCCATCACCTACCTCAACTGTTGGGGGAAAAAAATAAAAAAGCCTCCAATGCAGCGAGGCTGAAGAACCTGGACTCATCTGTATTTCCTAGGGGATGGAGCGGATGCAGTACACCGCGCTGCCTTCAGCTGAAATCAGCCCAGCAGACGCAAATCTGGCAGCTCATCTCAGAAGTAACTGAGATCCTACAAGTCCTATGAGAAAAAGGCAGCCAGCTAGAAGAGAGAAAATACAAGGCTTGTGTGTCGCTAGACACCAGATGAAATACATACGAGAAAGCTCCTCTGAAACACCCCAGCGCAGTGCAGAGCTTCAGTCAATCAGCCACAAGACAGAAACCGCTAAAACTTCACTTAGTTCCAGCTCCAATAAAGTTCTGTTCAGTACGGGTGGGTTGCTTTCTTTTTCTAAAAGAAGTCGGCCAGGCCACGACAATGCCAACAACAGACGTTAACATCAAATGACCACAGCACAGCCTGGCCCCATCGTCTCCGGGAAGATGCTCTCTTGTGGGGTTTCCCTTACCCTCTTTCTTCCTTCAGTCCTGCAGCAGAGTTTGCACCTTCTCTGCTGGAAAAAAAAAGAGACCGTTTCCAAACCGTTACGGCAGCGTCCAGAGCTTCACTCATACAGTTCTATGCCAGCTGCCCGATTTTCACCCCCAAAAATAGTAATACGCCACACCTTTCAGCAAGGTAATAGAGAGTTGTACACAAGAGCGGGCAAATATTTTTCTTTCACATTACTGACAAAATGTTTAAAAGGACAAGGCAAGAAAAGCGAAGACTGGAACTGGTGTTAACGTCTGGAGAGCACCCAGAGGTGCCGTGGATTTGTCCTGCTGACAGGGTAAAGCTGTCGCTGCTCCAGAACTGTACTGGAAACAGTTATGGCAGAAGAGCCCAAAGCCATTGTCTGACAGAGGAAGGTGCTCAGGAGATACACAAGCTATCAAGGCAATGCAAAGGCAACTAAAGTCATGCCTAGAAACACTAACACTTGCAAGGATATGGCTGAAAAGGGATCAGAAATGAAAAGAGAATAGGTCACGGGACCTTTCTGCTGGGGAAGGGTTTCAAGGGTTGAAGTCACTATCCTGGCTAGTAACAGCGTGTCAATGCTCACCACCTCTCCCTCCCCTTGCAAAACTGCAAAGGATCAACCGAGAAAGAAACAACGTCACACCGCAAGGTTACTGGAGAAAGAGTCAGCCTGTGCAAAGAGTGCCCCGAGACGGACAATGCCCAAGAAACCCAGACAAGCAGTTATTGGCCCACGCTGACACAAGGGTCAGGAAACAGGAGCACTAATTCTCTGGGCACAGCGTGCTGAGCCAGTATTGGAAGTCGTGCGCGTGCTCTCAGCACCACGGAGCCCAAGACCGCCTGGAACTGACTCCTCAGCAGTCCCTCAGCTCCGTTTTGGGGCCCCACCGCTTAAACCCTGCTCTGGTCTTGGCTGAGAGAGTGAGAAAAGGAACGAGACCCCCTCATCGCTTCACCCCCAGCTAGGCTGGAGCTGGGTGCAGGGGCTCCATTTCAAAGGGTCAGGACTTTAGCGCTTCATTTTCCACCCTTTGTCATGAGCGACGCGAGGTTCCCCTTTCCCGGCAACACAAAGGCGAGGAACGAGCCCTGCCAGCAGCCAAAACCATCCCAAAGGAGCTCGGGGAAAGAACTTATGGGGTGTTAAAGAGAAGCTCCTCATCAGCGTCGCTTTCGACGAACTGGGGAGAGAGACGAGCAGGTGAGGGCCGGCCCCGGCTGCGCAGGCACCGGTGCTGCGGGCAACCTCGGAGGGGCTCAGGGCCGAGGCGGACACCCACAACGCCCCGCTCGCTCCCGCACCCCCTCCCGCCGCCCGGCTCTCCTCAGGCGGCGGCGCCGCTGCAGGCCCCGCCCCGGCCCGGCCCCTCTGGGCGCGGTCGCCGCGCTCCTCCCAAGCACGGAAGGCGAGCGCGCCGCTGCCCTCGCGGCGCTCGTTGAGGCACTGCAGCCGCTGCCGGTCGATGCCGCCGGTAGAGCCCCCGGGCCTCGCCCGGCCGCCGCCTTCCCGCAGCAGCAGCGGCCGCCACCGTGCGCCATGGCTGCGCCGCGCCCTCGCCCACCGCCTGCGCGCCAGGGGGCGCTGCACGTGCTCGGCCCAGCGCGGCCCCCGGCGGCCCGAGCACCGGGGCGGGGAGGGGGCTCGGCCCCGGCCCGGCCTCGGACGGAGGCCGGGGAAGGCCGGGGAAGGCCGGGGAAGGCCGGGCTGCCCCAGCGCCGCTGGGGGGAAAGAGCAAAGCTGCTTTCCAGCAGCGCCAGGAAGAGCTCCTGGTTTGGTTCCAGCCGGGAGGGGAACGGGAGCAGCCCCCCGCTGCCGCTGCGCTGCCCGGGGAGAAGCCCTCCTCAGGGCCGCAGAGCCCGGGCTCGCTAACGGCGTGCTGACCAGGCCTCGCTCAACAGGCATTGCTCAGAGATGGAACAAGCAGACACGGTCCAGGGTTTGGCTTTTATTGAGACATGACTTTCCTCTTTCCATATAACTTCTCTAATGAAAATAGTCATCTTAGTTACCACAAAAAAGGGAACATAGAAAAGTGTATATACACAGTTTGGGACCAAAATACAACTGCAAGTCAAAGTCAGTCGCCCTCCTGCCCCCGTTACTCATCCCACCAGCAGCGAAGAGGGAAGAGGCAGCTCTGCTCTGTTCCTTCGTGGGTCGCGTAGCACGGAAAAACGGCACAAGTGCAACACCGCGGGCACCGAGAGACGGGCAACGGAGCAAGCACTTCTACGCCAGGCTTTGCTTAGCTTGTGTCTCATGGCAGCAACCTTCCTCTCTCCTGCCGGCTGAGGGCTGGTGCCACCTCTTCAGGGCCTGAACACGATGCCAGACTCCGCTTCCCTCCCCTCTGCCCCTGTCCCAAGTCCAGAGGAGAAATAAACGGTAGCACAACAGTCAGCAGAAGAGAATATATTGTTATCCAATTCAAAATACAGCAAAATTAAATACAGCAAAAATGCAAGAGATTAAGGAGCCATTATTTTACAGCACAACACACACTGAAATGCTGCACGGTAACATCAAAGCATCTGGGACTGTAACAAACTTAGAGCACAGGAGAGTCTGAGAACATTTTTCCAAGACCTTCAAAATAAGAAAAGAACAGACCAAAGAAACAAGAGACAGGTGGTCAGAATGGTTTAAAATTAAGAAAAATCAAAGGAGAAAAAAAGAAAGAAACCAACAGAAACCAGAAGCACAGAGGGATTTATCTAGAGCCCTCCAGGGAGGGCTCTTCACAGCAAGGTTTCCCCCGTCAGTGCACACAGACAACTCCATCGGTTCAAGATGTGGCAGCCAGAGAAAGCCAGCAGCAGAGCTCCTCAAAAGCTGTCACTAACAACCACAGCCACGACCAGCACATTTTCCACCAGACAGCAAAATCCTAGGGCAACAAACACGGCTGGGAACAGAATCTCTCCCCTTTCCGATCCAGCCGGCCCTCTGAGCGCTGACAGAGGCCAGCTCCCTTGCCACATGGCCTGGGTCTCACCAGCTCCATCCTCTGCTTGCCCCACCGCCGGGGAAGATTGCTTTCAAGGCAGACAGAACCCACAGGCAGAAGCCTTCACCGCAAGACGGCGTCACGTTTAAGAGCCAGTGCCTGGTGGTGTCTGGCCCTCCACTCTCTGATGTGGCCTCAGCGAGTCCACCTGAACACCCACGCCTCATGCGACACTCGGGCTCCCGACCTCCCCAGAGGAGCTGTGCTCCAGGGCACCTCCTCACACTTCCACCAAGCCCAGCCTCCGGGTCTGCTGGGTCGCATCGCACACCCCTTCCTTCCAGAGCTCCAGTTCCTCAGGCACCAAGTACAGCCAAGCTGTCTGAACTCCTGCATGGAGTATGCACACATTACTAACAAACCACACTCCGTTATTCACTTCCCTGCAAGCCCAGTCAAGGGCTTTCCAGTTCCAAGACTAAAATCCTGGCTTTTCCCAAAGAGGGGGCAGAGGAGAACATACAGGGAAGAGACAGGATTTAAGCACCAGCTTCCAAACTGGAAAGAAATCCTTCCCAATTCCACACAGAAAACAAGAGAAAAATATTCCTTCTTTCCACTAAAAGAGGCAAACCAATGCCTTCACTGAGATTTAAAAACTGGTTTGAATTTCAGAGGCAGACAAAGTCCCCTCTCTCTCTCTCAACAAAAAAAACCCCCCAAAGTTAAAATGTGACTTGGTGCCCAGTAAAATTTCTCCCCAAACCCCTCATGGTTTTATTCCCAGTAGCCAGCAGAAGACAACAGCAGCAGAGAAAAAGTCCCCAAGGGCTCCTGGCATCCCTGCCCACCAACGCCAGCATCTGTACGAGATGTACAGGAAGAGCAGAGAGAAGGTCGAGAGCGAAGATTTTATTCACATTCACGAGGAGAGAGCAAAGCCTCAGGCCTTGATGCGCTTGCCAAAGGATCAACGAGCAGGTGGGCCACGGGTCCTACCTGTCCCAGAGAGTCCAGGTGGGACTTTGGGCCCAGCAGGTACGAGAGCACAAGGAAGGACTCCCGTGACAGCCAGCGTCCACGCAGACGGAGGGATTCCTGGCAGCTCCAGTCACAGCGAGGCTGGCCCGTGTGCTGGATTGGGAGGGAGGAGACTCCTGGGAGCCACATAAATAACACCAGCGGGATAGAGGGGCAAGATATTAATTAAAACCATTTTATAATTTATTAAGAGGTTAAATAGGAAATAGTCTCTGGATCTTCCACTCGCAGCAGGTGCCAAGACTTCACATTTTGTCGTGTCGGGAGATTCTGTCCACCCTTCTTGTGACGGATGACAGAGCCAGAAAGAGGATGTTAAGGGCAGGGGGAAAAGAGCAGGGGCTTGACACTGAGGAAGGGACCAGAAGAAAAAGACAAAAGACTGTGCTGTCGTCTTGCGCAGATCGAAGCTTCTCCCAGCAGCTGCAGCCTCCAAAGAGTCCAAAGAAAAGGGCTGTTTGGGTCCCTTCTCCCCCTTCAGTGCCATTCCCCCACCAGAGGGAAAGTCCCAGGTCTGCACTGCAAACTTATCTCCGAGAGAACCTGTTTTTGAAAGCTTTGATAGTCTTTGCCATCATGGGTGCAATTTCTGCAACACAGAAAGAGAAAAAAACGAAATCAAACAAAGAAACCCTACACATTAAAGCAGCAGTCAGAGACTGTCAGGAATGTGTGGACGAGGGATTGTGGGACATGGTTTAGTGGGCATGGTGGTGTTAGTTGATGGTTGGACTTGATGATCTTACAGGTCTTTTCCAACCTTAGTGATTCTGTGACTAGGAGAACAGAGAGCGTTCGTAAAGGAGGAGCTCTGGGAGACCACACGGATCTTCTGCGCTTTGTACTTACTCTTCACTGGTGGTTTCCTGGGGTCGTAGGAGGAGAAGGTGCTAGCAGAAGACGGGACAGAATGGGCACTGCTGGTGCTGGGCCCGTCATAGGACTGCTCCTCACTCACACGAGTGTGGCTTTTGCTAGACGGGTATAGGACTGGTTTTATTCTGAAACAGAGGTGGGACAGACATTTCAGGAAAGGAGTCACTGTGCTTTGATGCAATTCGTCAGGCACAAGCCACCTTTGTTAACAGCAGCATGGCTGACACCACATGGAACCAGCAGCGACCCGGATCTCCACACTTCCCAGCGAGAAAGAGGCTAGTACAGTCCCAAGTTTCACTGCCAAAGGACCTCCCGCACACACAGAATCCTTTCCTGCCAAGACGCGGAGCTTCAGGGCGAAGCTGGCAGGAGCCCACGGGAAAAGAGGCCCTGAACAGCAAGCGCTACTGAGAAACACTCACTTGGTCTTCTCTGGCAGAAGAGGTCCTCCAGTCCCAAACTTCTCTTGTCTCCTTCGTACGTCCCGAGGAGGCTTTGCGGCAGAGTTCACAAACGCCATTTTGGCCACTCGACCTGTGGGAGGCCAGAGGGAAACAGTGCTTAGATCCAGCTTACTCTAAAGGAGGCTCCTCAGGGCTTGTCTGAGTACAGCAAGCTCCAACCAACTCCCCCCAGTCCGTCCATTCCAAAGCTCTGGCGATAGCCTCCTCCCGAAGGTCTGAACCTCTTGCAGTCACAACATGGGCTGTGAGGAATCAGACTCGTCAGGGCAGGAGTTCTCATTACGTTCACCAAAAGAGCAGGAATGCTTCCCCGCACCCGGGTTTTCTTCAACCCCAGCATGGAGAAGCCACTCTAGAACAGGAGGTGCCTCTGCAGCCCGACACGTTCTTGCTGTAAAATCTTGCTCTGTCTAGTCTGCATCAGCAAGGCTATGGGTGGAATCGAGAGCCTGCTGGGCCATTAAGCAAAGGCCACCACATAAAGAACAGAGAGCTAAGCAGCAAATAAACTGGACTAGGTTTAAAGCAGCCACTCCAAAAGACCTTCCCCCCACAAAGACATCCCCTAGGCAGCACTCCCAGACCCGTCTCTGATCATTCAGCCCCCCTTTACCTTTGGGTTTGTTGGCATGAGCTGAGCCGATGTTCCGTGCTAACATGAGCAGCCGCTGCTCTCGTGCGTCATGAAGGCGAAGGTACATCTCCCGCCAGGACTCAAACTCTTCCGGCTTCTCGTTCTTGAAGTCTCGGAGGCAGTGATTGTGCCACAGTTGATCTGTATCCTCAATGAGGACCTGAGGCAAACCCACACGTAAGCTGGGATCCCTCCTGACACCTTCTCTCCCCTCTCCCTCAGCACCAGCTAGTGCCGGTGTCACTGGAATACCACAGAGGACAAGACAGCTCAGGGGCCAGCTTGCAGCCAGAGACGGGCAGGTGGCAAATCCAGGGACTCAGGACTAGCCAAAGCCACCTCTCGTTGTAAAAAGCATTGTTCTTTACTATTCTGCTATTGCAAGTGAGGACAGAACGCCACTCCCGCATGTCGCCATCCCTTCCCCAGGGCCAGGAACTCACATGATTACATTCCTCAATGCGATACAGCTGCTCTGGGGTGCATCTCTCCAACACTGGCTCCAGCACTGAGAAAGGGACACCACCCACTTCATATATCGCTAGAGAGAAGCAAGACGCACAGAGTATTTATCCTGCTCCTTCCTTGCCAAGGCCAGGGCTTGATACCCTGAAACGCAGTGGAAGAAACTGCAGTGCTGCACGCCGCTACACAGCACGAGGGGAAGGAGAAAGGAGCCGTAGGTGCAATAGCTCTAGTGGGTCATCAGGCACCAGCGCCTCCAAGTTACAAAGTGCCTGCGCAAGGCTCTGTTAACCACTATTTCCAGTGCTTTAGCCCTCCCTGAAAGCGTGCTGGGTGCCGATTCCTGCAGCACCCGAGCTTTCAGCGAGATCTGCCCCGTCTTAGTTAGCTTGCCTTGTGGCAAGGGGCAGCTGTTCACACGCTCCACGCCAGATGCTGCTGGGATATATACAAAGAAGTTACCAAGGTTTCAGGGTTATCTGCGTGGCAACGTGACTTTGAGACAGATGAGGAAAGGGACTTACAGTCAATGTTGTTACTGAGGACTCTGATACATTGTTGATAGAGAGACATCATCTTTGGGAGGTAGGCAGTTTTGGAGCCTGAATAGACTTGCATCTTTGAATTCAAGCGGCGGCCTGTAAAACCCGCTTCGCTCTCTTCAAGTGGCGAGGACACTGCTGTAAAGGGAAAGACACGGAGTGAGATGGGAACAGAGAGAAGAAGAGCCCACCCTGATGAATGGCACAACAGACACAAATCAGAGTCACCCAGGGGCAACCTAAAGGTCCAAGTCTTCCCTGAGAGACCTGCAACCTAGTTCAGGAAGGGCAAGTCCAAAGCCCAAGCCTCAGGAAGAGTCAGCAAAGGCTCTTCCTCATTTCTGCTGGAGCGCGTGGGAAAGAAGCCACCTCTTTCTGAAAAGCGGGGCTCTGGGCATCAGAGGCAAGACAGCAGAGCCCAAGAGAAGGACTTCAACCCAGGCAGCAGCCACTCCCTCGCACAAACGGTGGCTGGAGCCCTTTTCAGACCTATTTTCCTGCCCAACGTACCTTTCCTTTTTGTCTGGGAGCAGGTAATGGACTCGATCGAAGGAAGAGGGCGGTAGTTGGCCTGGATCGGTGGCAGTGGGATGTCTGGTAACGTTGGTACCACATCTAAAACTATCTGGAAGGAGAGGATGTACAGGCAAGTAAGCTGAGAATACAGGAGAACGTTACCCCGTGCCAGCGTACAAACAGCACGGAACTGCGTTTTGTTTGACATTTTGAATAAGACATTCAGTGCTGATCATCTTGCACCAGGAAACAGCCTCAGAGGGAGCCTGCACTTGTGCCACGTTCCTGTGGCTCTGTCTAGGCTGTCAATACAAAGGAGCCAAAATTTGGGATCTGAATCACTCAGCACCCTCCAGTAAGAGCCCTCCACATCTTTCGCCTCCTAGGTTCAGTGCTAAAGGCCTCCTCCTGCAAAAAACTCCACAGTGGTGGCGGAGAGGAGAGCCTCACAAACTGAGGGAAACCTAAAGCTTTGATACGAGGCACTTAGTGGAATGAATGGCAAAGCAGGATTTTCAAAGGCTGCTGAGCTTCCAACAGCAGTTTGTGAAGAGCAAAGTGTCGCAAAGTTGGGTAAAAAGATTGAGCGGTCAAGGCTTTACACATGAGTCCCTAGGTATATACACAACCCGGCACCCACATTTTTTTGAAGAAATGGGGTTTTGCCTATTGCATTTCCTTTTTCCCCTGCCTCTTGACCCCCTCTTCCAGCAGACTTCCACTCTAACAGCACAAAGCCATGCCTGCGGCACAGGGCATAGGAAACACGTGGTGTCTCCCAGCAGGAACCCAGAGTCACAGACCTCAATGCCAATGAGACACCGCAAGCACAACCCGATGCAGAACAGAGCCCAGCACCTCCAAGGGGAAAACTAAGAAGCCCCAGGTGGCAGAGGACTGAGAGCAGCTGATCCCACCTTCTTTGTTCACCTGCAGATCTTCAAAACCTTACCCTCTTTGGTTTAGGGGGCTCCGGTAGTTCCTTCTCTGCCTTTTTCTCACTGGGGCGCTTGTGGCTTGGACTTTTGCGACTGGAGCTTGAGCTGTTGGTACTGGCCTTGGAGCCGTTCTGGTTGCTGTGCCGTTGGTCTTTCTCCCCAGCTGACCCAGAGGCTTTGACCACTTTCTTCTTCTTTTTCTGGGGCTGGTCGTAGCTGAGGTACGACTCAAAGGACATGGTAGGTTGTTCAAATTCATCCTCCGCTTCCCCCTCCCCCAAATTGGAGGAAAAGCCCATCCATTTTTTGTCCACCTCAGAGACTTTGCGCTTCCCCTCAGAAGATTTTAAGTTCCCTGAAATCCCCTTCTCTTTGATGCGATTTGACGAGTCGCTGTCAGCTTTCCGCTTCTCCCGCTCTGGGTTAGAAGTCTCCAGGCTCAACTTGGGCTTTTCCAATCTGTTTTTTTCAGAGTCCCGATGTTTTTGTTTCTTAACATGGTTGTCCAAGGACTCCTCCAAGCGCGGCAACACGTACAACTTCTCCTTTCTGGAGGTGCCGCTTTCTCGGTTCTTCTCCTTCTTGGTGCCATCAGACATCCTCTGCTTCTCCTTGCTCCCCCCTGCAATGGGGGCTTCTCGCATCTGCTCTTTAAAAGAGGTCTTGTGCAATCTTTCTGGGCTGAAGGCAGAGGTCCTGTCCTCCCTTCTGCCATCAAGCCGCTGCTTCTTGTGAGGAGACTTGTGCTCTTTGCTCCGACTCATGTTCCCTTGGTCAGAGAACTCACCAGGGTTCCTCTCCCGGCCTCCCCCCAGCTTCTCTTTAAAGCTGGTGCCTTTACTGGCTTTCTGATGGAATACTGTCGGTTCTTCCTGCTCCTCAGAGGCAGAAGGGTCTGTGTACGTATCCTGAGGGCTCTCACTGGGCTCAGGTGACACAGCTTGGCCATAGTCCGAGTCCTCCTGATCTGAAGAGAGCACTGGGGAAGATCTGCCCCAACCCTTCCCCTCGTGGCTGCTGCAGCCAGAAGTCTCATGGGCTCTCTCAGGCCTAGGATACCTTTTGCACTTCTTTTCCCTATGACCTGGGCTACAGGACTGGCTGCAAGATGGCTGGAAGGGTTCTGAATACTCCTGGTCAGGTTCCTCATCCTCTCTGAGGGAGGCTTCTCGATGTCTTTTGCTTGAGCTGCTCCTCTCATAGTCACGGTCTTCAGCATCTAGGTTATTTCTGAAGGGATAAAAAGCCCAAAACAGCTAGATTAAAACTTCCCAATGTGAATGGGAAGAGCCACTCCCCATGGACCACGTGGACGGGAACCTCTCTTACAGAAGACTAAGGCTGTGTTTGGCAGTTTTGCGTCAAGAATACCACTCATTCTCTCAGGCACAGCAACATTCGGGGGTTTAGAAACTGCATTTCTAGTGCAGGAATTGATTAAGCATTTTTATTAGGACTAGAGACTTCACACTTCACTGGGAAGCGGAGACAGATGCGTACAGAGACTTCTCCATGCCTGCAGACTACTGGCTGTGTGGTACTTATGGGCAACATGTCCCCCAGTCTGTCAGTTAAGCATGTAGAGATACCACAGCCATCGAAATCATCATGAATATCTGGGTCTTTATCACCCACATCTAAATGATCTCATCGCTGGATTCAACACAGCTTTGTTACAACACGCTGGCAAGCATTAACTTCAGCTTCCAGAGGGGTTTTGCACATAAAAGTGTTATTTCAAAGGAAGCCACTTCCTTTACTTGGGCCTACAACTACATCATCACAGGGGAAGCAAACACATTGCATCTCTTGCTTTATTAAAGGCACTTTTCAGGCCTCTACTGTTAATCTCTTCATCAAACTGTAAATTCTTGAAAATCCATCCCTACTTTCACGCAAAACTGCAGCCGACAGCAACCCAAGGCTCCACAGCTAATGGAGGCAGGAGGTTGATGCCAAAACAAGGCAAAAACCCCACGCAGAGTTAGCACGCTTGCATTGCAAGTGTTTCCAGAGCCTTCCCTTTGTTACCTTGGCCAGAGAAGTATATAATCTCTACTGCAAAAATAGAACAAAGCTTATCCGTCCAGATAACCCAACAGGTTCACTCACCTGCCTGCCTCTTGGGACACCGGCACTAGCTTCTTCCACCTGGCTACGAGATTCTTCGCAAAGTCTCCTACAAGTTCGTGTTTCCGTAAACTGTTCACAGTCTTCCCAACACCCGTCTCCTTCACGAGAGAGCCAAGACATGAATTTCTCTTAGCAAAACAGTCAGCATGCTCACCTCTGCTAAACTTCCTACAAAGGGAATAAAGTTAACCTGCTACCTATTGCTGCTAGCTAGGAATACGCTTTCTTGATCTAACGGCAAAGACAGTATGTACCGTATCTTATGTTTTCAGTGGCCGTTACATTGTTTACTACAGTTCCATAAATCAAAGACTACTTAACTCTGCCTTAGTCAAACATGAATTATTGGTATTACTAAACCAAGTTAGTATTTACCATGACTCTTGGTAAGTTTGAAGACAGAAGTCAGCAATCATTTGAAGGATTAGCACTTCCTAATTTCATGCTGATTCAGTTATTGTTAGGAACTGCTCCGACTCCCATATCGCAGCCAAGTGTTAAGCTTTTGAAAGAACCGAGGGTGACAAACTGTCCTCCCTGGCTTCACACTTGCTCTGACACACTCCTTCCCCGTGCCTGGGATTTCTAGAAACTCATCACAATCGTGCCTGTGACATCAGGCTGTAGCAGGTGACAGATGCAACACACCCAAACAGTGGCAAACGGTTATCCTGTGACTTGACAGACACGACGAAAGGGTGAGAGATTTCACAGCTCTTACCACAAGAATGTCAACTGTGATGGGCAACTCAGACAGCCTCTTCAGACTTTTCAGCAGCTGCAGAGATAAGAAGGAAAGTGTTCAGGCTCGTCATACTGACCCACGTGCCGCGATCAGAAAGGAAGACAATTCCGCACTGCATGAGAGCTGCTTAGAAAGACCCAAGTTGCAGACAGCCGCTGTCTTGCTCCAAATCCAGCTCCTGAGAAGCCGAACACGAGGGCCAACTGTAAAGAAATTATCGCCTCTTTGCCTACGAGGGCCCCCCTGAGAATCTTAAACCGCACTCAAATAGGAATGCTTTCTTCACACAGGACTGCAACTGAACTTTGGCTTAAAGCATCAGGAACAGAGACACACAACTCTCTTGCACAGCAAGTGGAAGAAAGGACTTGGAAGCTTGTGACTCGCAGGAGGTGGTGCTGAGAATGGCATCACTTGGTGAGAGGAGGGGAGAAAGAACATTAAGAGTCCTTTCTGAAGGTTTGCAAGCTAGACACGGAGGGAAGGAAGATTTGTAGATGCTCTTCAAGATCTGAGAGGGAACCCATACCTCTTCTGCTGACCCCCCCACTCTGTCAGGGCTGCTGACAGTCTCCCTCCTCTCAGCTATAGTCTCTGCTAAAAAGGCAACTCAACCCTTCCACAACCACTGCCTTTCACCCCATTCTTTCCCCTTCCCTTCGCCACACACCAGTGAAAGAGGTTGTTTTCTTCCACACACACACTGCCAAACGAGGCCCTGCCAGCATGTACAGCTGCTCCGCGGGCCAGAGAGGGAAGAGGAGCCCTCTCCCACTTGCACTCCAGCGAGGGATGCAGGTGAAGGGGACGTACTTGTACCTCTGCCACCCGGGTGGTTTGGGACATCACTTCACTGAGATCTGTACGACTTTTTAGTTACAGTACATGCCATCACACATCTGACAGCACCGCTGCCCCTCACATTATTTCCCGCAGCTCAGCTAGAGCCACAGACCAGCCTCATCAGCATTCCCATTACTATAGCCCCTATACAGCTCAGGCTTTGTTCAGCACTGCTCTGCTACATACCATACAAAGGGCTGTTCCTGATCCAGAAGATCTTCTCTTTAACGACTCTGCTCATGCTCAAATTAGCACTCTCAGCCTAAGCTATTCCAATCACCCCCAATTCCACCGTGCAAGGATCAAAGAGGTTTAGAGCTTTCCTCCCTTTTGAGAGAAAGAAGTTCTTTTAACCTAGTTGAAGAGTGCTCTGACTTTCAGAGAGAAAATACTCCCTGATGCAGAGATAAGGCTTCATCTAGCTTAAGCAGAACCACAGGATGGTTTCTGTTCACCAGAAACCACTGTCCCATCTTCCTTCTATTTAGAACTTCACTGCCATAAGCCAAGGTTTAGGTTTTCTTAGTTTTTTTAGAAGAGTGAAACACTGATACCAACAGTAACAGTGTGTTCCAGCACTCTCGAGCTGGGATGCTGAGGGGGATGCAATAGTTCCAGCTGTGCTGTAACCATAGCTAACCAGGTCTTCAAGCCCTGTGTCCCTGCAACTCCGGGCTCACAGTAATGCAGAGTGTCCCCCAGGATCTGGGGCAGGTAACGCGCTCCACCACCTACCTCAACTGATGGAGGAAAAAAAAAAGCAAGCAGCCAATTGAGCTAACAATCCAACATCCTTTCAGAACCACTGTTACTTTGCCAGCACTGCTGCTTGACAAGCTCACTGGCAATGGAAGCCATGAAACTAGAAGCAGCAGAGGCAGAGGCACAGCCCACCTCTGCTGCCTCCCCTCAAACTGCTGCGGCAAGGCCTGCCAGAGTTCATGGCGTGGGATCCCGCCAGGAAGGCCAAGTTCTTTCTGGCATTGGTAACACAGGGGTTTGGACTAGCGTGTGCCAAGGCCCTGTTTGGAGTGTGACAGGAAGGGAGGGGAAGAAGGGTGGATCTTGTATGAGATAGAAAGAGAGTAAATGGGGGCAATATTAAATCAATAGTACCTCTGTAAATTGATTACCATCCTAGAGAGGTTATTTCAAAGCTTACAAAGTCCCACCGTGAGAGTAAGAACCAAGGCAAAATTCGTTAGACTATCCTTAAAGCCTGCCAATCATTTTCTAGCTACATCCCACTGTAGTGTCTTCCACAGCTCTTTGTGCTCTTTGGTTATTTGTTGCCTTCAGGGCTGAATTCTAAGAAAAGTGCTATTCTCAGCAGGGCTCATCTCTGGATTGTGTATATCCAGGGGAAGTGCGGTTTGAGACAAGGAAACCCACACATTTCATCCAGAACACATCTCATGGGGAACTGGCTTATTCCACACCCACTGCAGTCAATGATTGCAAAAAACTTCACACATCTTAAAAAAAAAAAAAAAAAAGCAAGAGCTGGCTTTCTGAGAGGCCACCATACACATACCTTTGCCTAAGTGTCACTTTAACAAGCTTTTATGCCTGCACATTCCTTAGAAACGTTCACACAGTTTGAGTTCAGCAGACTTCCCAGCCAAGTTGTCAATCTCAACAGGATGCTCTCAGGAAACAAGGCATTTTTGTTACCTGTGTCATCAGTAAAGCACTTCTCTGACAATCTAAGACATCACAACCTGTGCTTAGTGACACTGCCCGAGTGGCACGCAGCCTGGCAATATCCAAGTAGGGATGTATTTAGGACCTGTGTTCGTACCGCGCAGCAAAACCTCCCTTTGCTTGCAACATCTGTGGACCACAGCTCCATGTGCATGAGTTGCAGCAAGTGAGACAACTCTGACACAGTGAGGCTGAATAACTTGTACTCATCTGTATTTCCTAGGGAATGGAGCGGATGCAGTACACCACGCTGCCTTCAGCTGAAATCAGCCCAGCAGACGCAAATCTGGCAGCTCATCTCAGAAGTAACTGAGATCCTACAAGTCCTATGAGAAAAAGGCAGCCAGCTAGAAGAGAGAAAATACAAGGCTTGTGTGTCGCTAGACACCAGATGAAATACATACGAGAAAGCTCCTCTGAAACACCCCAGCGCAGTGCAGAGCTTCAGTCAATCAGCCACAAGACAGAAACCGCTAAAACTTCACTTAGTTCCAGCTCCAATAAAGTTCTGTTCAGTACGGGTGGGTTGCTTTCTTTTTCTAAAAGAAGTCGGCCAGGCCACGACAATGCCAACAACAGACATTAACATCAAATGACCACAGCACAGCCTGGCCCCATCATCTCTGGGAAGATGCTCTCTTGTTGGGGTTTCCCTTACCCTCTTTCTTCCTTCAGTCCTGCAGCAGAGTTTGCACCTTCTCTGCTGGAAAAAAAAGAGACCGTTTCCAAACCGTTACGGCAGCGTCCAGAGCTTCACTCGTACAGTTCTATGCCAGCTGCCCGATTTTCACCCCCAAAAATAGTAATACGCCACACCTTTCAGCAAGGCAATAGAGAGTTGTACACAAGAGCGGGCAAATATTTTTCTTTCACATTACTGACAAAATGTTTAAAAGGACAAGGCAAGAAAAGCGAAGACTGGAACTGGTGTTAACGTCTGGAAAGCACCCAGAGGTGCCGTGGATTTGTCCTGCTGACAGGGTAAAGCTGTCGCTGCTCCAGAACTGTACTGGAAACAGTTATGGCAGAAGAGCCCAAAGCCATTGTCTGACAGAGGAAGGTGCTCAGGAGATACACAAGCTATCAAGGCAATGCAACGGCAACTAAAGTCATGCCTAGAAACACTAACACTTGCAAGGATATGGCTGAAAAGGGATCAGAAATGAAAAGAGAATAGGTCACAGGACCTTTCTGCTGGGGAAGGGTTTCAAAGTTTGAAGTCACTATCCTGACTAGTAACAGCGTGTCAATGCTCACCACCTCTCCCTCCCCTTGCAAAACTGCAAAGGATCAACCGAGAAAGAAACAACGTCACACCGCAAGGTTACTGGAGAAAGAGTCAGCCTGTGCAAAGAGTGCCCCGAGACGGACAATGCCCAAGAAACCCAGACAAGCAGTTATTGGCCCACGCTGACAAAAGGGTCAGGAAACAGGAGCACTAATTCTCTGGGCACAGCGTGCTGAGCCAGTATTGGAAGTCGTGCGTGTGCTCTCAGCACCACGGAGCCCAAGACCGCCTGGAATTGACTCCTCAGCAGTCCCTCAGCTCCGTTTTGGGGCCCCACCGCTTAAACCCTGCTCTGGTCTTGGCTGAGAGAGTGAGAAAAGGAACAAGACCCCCTCATCGCTTCACCCCCAGCTAGGCTGGAGCTGGGTGCAGGGGCTCCATTTCAAAGGGTCAGGACTTTAGCACTTTGGTATCCATCCTTCTTCAGAGTGGTGCGAGGTCTTGGAAAGCGTGCGGTTCTGCAGGTTCTTTGCCTCAGTTAAACAAAGTTAGCTGAGTGCAGAGTGGCTGCACAGCCCTCACTGCCTTGTCTTTCACCTGATTTAAGTGGAACATGAACCAAACACCTGTAAATAGTCACAACAGATGCTCCTCCTATAAAATATGACATCCTACAGAATGGGATAACAGCATGCTGCAAGCCTACACCTGTAGTCACACCTAATTCCAAATTTTAGTTGAAAAAACCGGCTCAGAACCCTGGTGCCAAGCAGAAGAGTTGCTGTCAGCAACAGACGCAACTGAGCGTCACCGAACAGATTCGAGCACAAGCGTAGATCGGGGCAGTGCACACAGGGCAGCCGCTCCGCGACAGCTGCTGCAGGCAGCAGATTTCGGCAGCTGACACGTTCCCTTGTGGAGATGGGTGAGAGGCATCAAGCGACTTCCCCAAGGCCAAAGGGGGAACCCACACCGGGGCAGAGTTAAAACTCAGCAACTTCTTGCCCTGACCCCAACTTCTCAGCGACTGTGGTGGCCTTGCCACAGTCCTGGCCCTCCCTGGTCCCACCGCAGGGCTGTGCCTCCCTGTCGCCTCCCGCCCGGGCTCACGCCGGGCACCGCGGCTCTTCCACCACGAACACGTCACCAGGGCAAGACTCTTCCGGCAAGTTCTCCCGTTGCCTGCCTGCCTGCCTCTCAAACCGCACCCCAGCGACGTGCCACGGGGGGACCCCACACAAGGACCCCGGCACACCGCTGCGGGCCCCCCGCGGGGCAGCCGGGGCCTGCGAGCCCAGCCCGGGCTGGCAGCAGCGCGGGGGGCTCCCACCGGGGACAACCCCACGGGCCTGCCCCGCTGCCGCGGCTCAGGGGCGGTAGGCCGCCCGCGTCGCCCCACGGACCGCGGCCCCGGACGGCCAGGAAACTTCGGGGAGCGGGGGGGGGCCCGGCGGAAGGCTGGGCAGGGCAGGCCCGACCCGGCCCCGTGCCCCCCGCGAGGTGGCCCGGGCCCTCCCGGCCTCCGGCCCCGCCGCGCCGCCCCCGCCGTGGAGGGGGAGCCCCGGTCACGCCGCCGCCCCCGTCACCTTCTTGGGCTCCGAGCTGCCCGCCAGCCGTGACTGCAGCTTGCCCACAACTTCCAGCACCGACTCCGCCATTTTTACTGCTGGAGAGGCCGCGGCGGCGGAAGCGGCTTCACCGCCCGCTCGCCACACGGCGCTTCCCCACCGTCGCCGCCATCTTGGCTGCGGGCAGGAAACGGAAGCGGCGCAGCCGTTGCCCCGGCCGGTGGCGGCCATGGTGGGTGCGGGCAGAGTTCGGCGTGTTCCATCCTGGGGCCTGGCAGCGGCGGCGGGCAGCGCCATCTTGAGTGCTGGCAGGGCGCTGCTGAGGGGAGCGCGGCCGTGATGGCCGCCCCTCGTTGGGGCGGTAGTGCCACCTCCGGCCCCACCGTGGTCAGGACAGCCTTTCCTGAGACAAATGTCCGTTCATACCTATTCCTGTTGCCTCCCAACAGCCAACGGCTTCACCACGGCTGTTAAGAAAGTAGG
Organism: Gavia stellata; assembly: GCF_030936135.1. Lineage (NCBI taxonomy): Eukaryota > Metazoa > Chordata > Aves > Gaviiformes > Gaviidae > Gavia > Gavia stellata. The sequence continues at coordinate 3,434,656 of NC_082622.1, read as the reverse complement.
TTTTTAGATTCACTCATGACCAAAGGCAAATTGAGCAGGGCCGCAGCAGTCCAGGCCGGGGGCTTGGAACTGCCGTCCCCTCCGCTCACTCAGGAGAACAGGGAAGGTGTCAGCAGGGCAATGTCCCCCCAGCTCATCCCCAAATGCCCTGGTGAACGCCTCTGGGGTGGAGCCAGGCCTTTGGCTGCCTCCTCATTGCCTCACCCTTGGCAGTGGCCAGGTAATCATGCCCAGCCCTTGGTTTACCGCCTTCTCCTGGTGCTGGCTGCGATGATGCCCTTGGCCGGAGCAGCGCTACCTGAATCCATCCCTTCCCATGTCTCTCGGGACTCGGCCGAGGGCGGCTGTCCTCACATCACCCCAAAAGCCTGCTGTAAATGTAGAAGTGATAAGAGCAGTCAGCTGGCTGGGAGGGCAGAGGAGGGAGGAGGACGTTGCATGGGGCAAGTTGAGGGTCTCTGTCTCTCAACCTGCAGAGCCCTGTGCTGGTCAGAGCTTCCCCTTGGACCATCCAGTCTTAACAGCAAGGTAAGGAGCAGACCCAGCCTATAGATGAGTCATGGAGAACCAGGGCTTGCCTAGCAGGATTTGCAGAGACCTTGCATGGGGCACGGGAACTGCTGAATAATGGCAATAATGGCATGGGGAAAAGACTTCGTTGTTTTCTAAAATGGGGCTGGAGGAATTATTGGCAGGAAAATAGTGCCCAGAACTGCAGTGTCCAGGTAGTTTTCCAGGCCAGCTCGGTGTTTGCTGTGACTCAGACCCTGTTTGAACCCAGGGCTGGGGACACCAGCAGGTAGAGAGGGACTCTGTCTGTTTGGTTAGATATTAAAGAAAAGAAGCCTGCCATAACTTTCTGAAGACACAGTATTGCCCAGCATAGGCCCTGCTTTACTGTTAGCTCAGTAATATGGTGCGGGGCTGAGACTAGCAGCACTGAAAGGATGTGATGACAGCTACTGTCTTTTAAGAGAAGTTTAAACAGCTAGAAATAAAGCCCTGTCTTCCCTCATTTCTGTCTGGGCCCTTTGAAATCTCTTCAAACCATTCTAGCTCTTCAGATTAATCCAGCATCCAGGATTAATCTGTAGGAAAAATATCCCTTTCAAGTCACGACAGGGATATTTCAATCAGAAGCAGCAATGATGTCCCATTTTAAATTAACTGCAGGTAGTAAAGGTCGCTCTGCCCTCCTGCAGCCAGACGCTGGAATAACATGAACACGTGCTTCAAATCAGAATCTGTCAAAGGTGCCCAAAGGGGACAGGCAGGATCCCACGGACATCAGTATGAGCCCAAAACTTCTCATGGTTCCATTGTACTTGTATGAAGTGTAATGCCATTAGAAGACCTCTGTTTTATCCCAGAACAACTTCCCCCTTTGACTCCTGAGTGGGGTGAACAGGGGATGGAGAAAGCCGGCTGCATTGCTGGGCTTTCCAGAAGGAGTTCAGAAGGCTTTCGGAGATCAGCTTGCCCAACTGTGATGCTGGGCTCCACACCAGGCCCACAGGAGCTACTGAGCACTGGTGTCACCTCTCTAAAATGGGGTCTGGAGCCCCTGAAAGGGGGGTGAGCAGTTTTATGGACAGAAACAGTGGCTAGCTGCAGGCACTGTGCTTGTTTCTGTAAAAAAAGGACAAAATCAAGGCAGTCTGGGGAGCAGAAGGGATTGGGCAGATCCTCAGCATAGCCCAGTGGGAGCTGACACCCAGGTCACTTATTTCACAAGGCCAAATGCTCCTGCCCCGGCAGACCGCAGACCTCGACCTGGTACCTGTCCTGCTGGGACCGGTCTCAGCATGTGGACAGCAGGATGGCCACCTCCCTCCAGGACAAGTCCTGCTTCTCTTTGGGTTTGTTCAGCAGCAAGGAGGTTCTTGCAGTGTCGTATCTCAGAGAGATGCAGGTTTGAGGGATCTGGAGAGAAAGCCTGGAAAAACATTTTCATTTCCTGGGAAATTCCAATATTTAACCTGTATTTTCACTTCAAATTCAGCTGAAAAGCTGAAACTGCAGATTTTCCTGGAGAACGGATAGGCTGAACTAAATGCATGTTTGGAAACATCAGTGTGTTGTTGCTCTGAAAGGGTAAATCCTAGCTCCTTTTCCCAATTCTGAGCTGGGTGTCAGAAACCAGTTCCTATCCAAACACACAGAGAGAGCGGTATTTGTGTCCCAGTTTCAGAAGGACTGACACCCGCTCCAGGATATGACACTGATAGAGGAGCTCTCGCTAATGTAAATTGGGGTAGCCCCGTGAAACAGCACAATACCAGGGATGACTCGAGTGCCTGGGACTTTTCTCCTGAATCCTCTTGGCCTCTGTGCAAAGCTAGGAGAGAGCAGGGTCTGTGGGCATCTGCATCGTCCCTGCTCCCTCTGCTCACCCCAGCCAGCCGATCTCGGCCAGGCCGGCACTGCTGCTCTCCCCCTCAGACTCAGCCCTGAATTCTCTTTCCTGGCAGAGACTTTTACTAAACTTTTCCCTTCTCTATATTTTTGCTGAAGTCTCATAATGCCGCCCTTCTTCTTTGCCTGGTGCTAAATACGAGCTGATTACTCAGTTCCAAGAAACCTGATCTTTATGGCCAAGTGTAATAAACAGTACCCAGACATGTGAGACAGCGCAGTAACAGCTATTTCTGGCCAGCAGATTTGTTCCCTCATATACTGGCTGCTCCAAACTCCCTCAGAGGAGCTGAGGTCACTGCCGAGTTTCAGACTGGAGTTTCAAGCTGGAATCTGGGAACATTCAAGAGCTGGATTTTTGTTGTTGTTGTTGATTTTTTTTCCTCTTCCACCTGCACTCTGAACTGGTCACCCCAAAGGGCAGCTGGCCCCACTGGTTACCCAGCAGTGCCTCACCACGCCCAAGGGGCTGAGGGGGGAATGAACACCCTTTTCTATGCAGTCCTGCAGCACTGGGCTTCATCTTACCTCACTGCTGTGTGGGAACCTCTGTCAGAGCTGCTGGGACTTGATTCACCCCATCTGACATTCGCTTGAGTCAGGCAAAACACACCCTGCGATCGCCTCCTCATTCTGCCTGAAGTCTGTGTCACCCCAGACAGCGCAGCTGAGCATGGCCCCACACCCCAGGAATCAGTGCATGCTCCCAGTTTCTCAAGGCAACCACCCAAAATCCCCAGTCCTTTTTTGATATGGCGAAGGCGCTCGTACTGGTTGAGAGTTGAGGATCCCCTCTCACAGTCATGGCCCTCGATGCCTTTAATGCAGCTCAAAGGGGGTACAGGCCTTGGGAGGCAGATTCCATCCTACCCTTGGCCTGACCCAAAGAGTATATGAGTCAGTGGGAGTTTTTCCTTTGCTTAACTGAGTATCTTAAAGAGCAGAAGGACACCTGTACCCCTGTTACAAGGCTCCTCACCTCTCCTTTCTCACCAGGTCCCATTCCAATCCTGCCAAGATGGCACCCAAAAAGAAAACCCCCAAGAAGCCCAAGGTGGATAAAGAGGATGCATCCATCACCCCAGTGATGGTGGAAGATGCTTTACTAGATGTTGAACACCTCAATCACTTGAATGGTTTGTACGACAGTGGCTCCAATGGCTTCCACTGCACGGCCACAGAGGTTGAAGCACCGGACCACGGAGCCAGCCTCCTGGAGGGGATGAACCAGATGCACCAGAAGCGGTTCCTCTGCGATCTCACCATTGCCACCAAAACGAAGTCCTTCGAGGTGCATAAACTCGTCCTGGCTTCCTGCAGCAAGTACTTCCACCATCTGCTGCAGAGAGACCCTCAGCTGCACCGGGTGGAGCTCCACGACGTGTCCCCACTGGGCCTGACCACTGTCATCACCTACGCCTACACAGGGAAGCTGAGCCTCTCGCTGTACACCATCGGCAGCACCATCGCCGCAGCCACCCAGCTGCAGGTGCCAGCACTGCTGAACATGTGCAGCAACTTCCTTGTTCGGGAGATGGCCGTGGAGAACTGCGTGTACATCGCCAACATCTCGGCCACCTATGGCCTCAACCAGGTGAAAGATGCCACCCGGAAATTCATCCGGGAAAACTTCCTGGAGTTCTCCAAGACCGACCAGTTCATGAAACTCCCCTTTGATCAGATCAATGAGCTGCTGATGGATGATGGCCTGCAGATACCCAGCGAGGTTGCAGCCTTCCAAATCGCTGTCAAGTGGCTGGAGTTTGACCCAAAACGGGTCCGACATGCTGCTGACCTCCTGAGCAACATTCGATTTGGCACAATCTCGGCTGCAGACTTGGTCAACCATGTGCAACCTGTGCCACGCATGATGCAAGACCCACAGTGCCACAAGCTCCTCGTGGATGCTATGAATTACCACCTGCTCCCCCACCAGCAAAACAGCCTTCAGTCGCGGAGAACCAGGATACGGGGAGGCCAGAGGGTGCTTGTCACAGTTGGGGGTCGTCCAGCTTTGACTGAGAAGGCTCTTAGCAGGGAGATCAGCTACAGGGATGCAGAGGGAAACTGGAACAAGCTGACAGAGATGCCAGCAAAAAGTTTTAACCAGTGCGTAGTGGTGATGGATGGATTCATCTATATTGCGGGTGGTGAAGACCAAAATGATGCCAGGAACCAGGCCAAGCATGCCGTCAGCAGCCTGAGCAGGTAAGACGGGCTCCAGCTGCCCACGCAGACCCCGGGGAGGGGTTCAGAGCTGTGCTGTGTCTGCCTGTGCCCTAGCATTCTCCATGGGGTGAGGGACGAGCGTGTCAGAAAGGTTTCTCTTTGCTATCAGTAACCAGGAGGTAGGTCTGGCCCCTGGGATAATGCTGCCAGGGAGGGACAAACGCAGCGAGGCCCCGCACAGGGTGCTGGACTGCAAGACACAAGACTTGGAAACCACTTCCAGGGATTTGGTCTGCGTGACCCCGGCCTGGGCTTCCCCTGGGGACTTTGGCGCCTGGGCTGTGCTGCCCATGTCTTCTGGCAGCCCACAGCACTGGTGGGGGATAAGAGCAAGGCAGGGCCTCTTCAAAGCTGTGAGGCTCCTGGAGGAATGGGAGCCCTCGTTATTTAGAAGTAACCCATTTTGTTACTCTGGGGAGCTCCCCTTTCTGCCTGCTGGCTGTTCCTCCAGCCAGTGCCAGCCTCGACCCAGTCTCTGGTTTGTCTGGATTCATTTTAAGGTAGATTTACTGTCTGTAGGATTCCTGTTGCCCTTCAGGCTTTCTTCTCTCCACCTCCCTTTCTCTCTTCATCATTTAAATGACAAGGTTTGTTTCCTAAATCCCCATAAACCTGTCACTGGATTGCCAAGGGATTACTATTCAAAGAAAGGAGGAGTAACCATGGCAACCGGACATGGAGTATTTTGTTTGCAACCTAAACCTGAACTTCCCAGTGGCTCTGCCCACGGCTTGGCTCAGCCACCTGAGGCTCCACATGCAACGTTGTTGGCACTGCTGGCCCTTTGCGGCCCCAGCTCACCACCAGTTAGGGGCCATCATTGGGCTCTTTCTCTTGCACCGAGTGAGGTTTCAGTGACCCACTGGCAGGTCTCCCTTCTATTTCTGGACGGTAGTTTAGCCACCTTTCCCAGCCTGGCCTTAGTCCCTGTGGCATTGCTCTGGGGACACAGCAGTTCCAGTTCCCTCTGCCATCTCGTGGGCACACAAGGAGCCGGCTTCTTATCATATGCCTGGCTTTGGCCTGGCAGGGTGGGCAGGGAAGACCTGCTCCTAGGTCCTCTTCTACCTGCCCAGACCCAACAGAGGGGACAGTGACAGTGCTTGGGGACACATCAGACTTGGTAGCACCCACCATTTCCAAGCCAGGCTGGAGCTTGGTAACATCCCAAGGGTTAGGGTGGCAACAACCCCAGCAGTCGCAGATAGGATCCAGTCTTGCGCAGTGCCATCATCAACATCTCCACTGTCTGTCCAGATGCTTTTTTACTGCTGGAGAAGACAGAGAGGCTCTTCCAGAGCATGACTTGTCTCCTCCGAAGGCAGATGTCTGGCAGGTCCCACTTCTCCCTGCAGCTCTGATGCTAGTCCTGGACTGACAGGTCTGCCCTTCATCCCCCAGGTATGACCCGCGCTTCAACACCTGGCTGCACCTGGCCAGCATGCAGCACAGGAGGACACACTTCAGCCTGAGCGCCTGCAACGGGCTCCTCTACGCTGTCGGAGGGCGCAATGCCGAGGGCGCATTGGCATCTGTCGAGTGCTACATCCCCACCGCCAACAGCTGGCAGAGCAAGGCAAGCCTAGAGACGCCCCGCTGCTGCCACGCTACTACCATCATTGACGGCAAGCTCCTGGTCACCGGCGGCTACATCAGCCATGCCTATTCCCGCACCGTGTGCTGCTACGAGCCCAGCACTGACACCTGGAGGGAGCAGGCAAGGCTCAGCATCCCCCGGGGCTGGCACTGCGCGGCCACCGTGGCTGACCGAGCATATGTGCTGGGTGGGAGCCAGCTGGGTCCCCAGGGTGAGCGGGTGGACGTGATACCGGTGGAGTGCTACAGCCTACTCACAGGGCAGTGGAGTCACGTGGCGCCCCTGCCCACGGGGGTCAGCACAGCCGGGGTGGCTCTGCTGGAGGGGCGCTTGTGCCTGGTGGGTGGCTGGAACGAGAGCGGGAAGAGGTATCAGAAATGTGTGCAGTGCTACAACCCTGACCTCAATGAGTGGGCCGAGGATGAGGACCTCCCTGAGGCCACTGTGGGTGTCTCGTGCTGCACCATCACCCTCCCGCGCCCCCTGAGCGCCGGGTCCCGGGCCAGCTCTGTGGCCTCGGCAGCAGCCAGCACGTAAAGAGCCCTGGGTGCCACATGGCTTACGCCAGCAGCTAGGGAAGGAGGCAGAGCTGAGGAGTGTGGGGTAGCTGGATGGGGAGGCACACTGATGTTTGGAGTCACTGCAAAGTCTCAGAGACTCTTGCTCCCTCATGGTTAAGTTCTGGACTCTAGGAAAGTGTCTTCTGAGCTGCCTGCATCTCCATCCTGCAGCTTAAGCAGGGATTGCTCAAGTGGGGCAGACACAGAAGCAAGCAGGACAGAAGAGCTTTTCTCCTCAGCCTGCAGCACTGTATCGCAGCATGGATTGGAAAAAAATGGGGAAAAAAGAAGAAAACCAACTAGAATAACACAGGAGAAATTCTACTGTAGGAATAGTATCGTGAGACATTTTCAAAACAACAGTAGTACTGGTATTAGGTACAAGAAAGTGACAGGTCTAGAACAGACCCTGTTGCTCACGTAGCTTTTGTTCAAGGGAAAGACATTAATATTTACTCATTGAAGCTAGATACCTTCAGACCAGGAATAAAATGAATCTTGATAGCAAGGAAGAGAACTATTGGAGCAACTCACCAAGATCTCTTCTTCTTGCAAGTACTGTGCCCTAGCTCAAACAGAGGGAATTGGGGAAGTGCCTGAGGATGCTATGAGACTCCAGGAGATTTGAGAGGCAAATGGTGCCTTGAAAATAAGTATCACATCTAAACCAGGAGCTCTGGCAGATATATTCCTAGCCAGGTCCTGTTACTCATACCATCCGGCTGACAGCTTGGTTTTGAACTCAATCAGCGCTTCCCCATTTCTGTGAAAGCAGCGTCTGACCTGTAAAAGGAAAAGTGATTAGGAAACTTGAGTGTCCAGGGGCAAGCACTTGCTCAGTGCCTGAGGTCCCTCCCTGTCACTGTGTCTGAGTGAGACAGTTACCAGTCTTTATTAGAACCCTGGCTGCCCTTTCAGAGGGCAGGGACTGCAGACCCCCCCTTACAGCGCTGCAGGGCAGGCTCGGGCTCTTTGGCTGAGTACGTCAGGACGAAGCACACTGTCAGGACGAAGCACACTACAGCACTCCAAACCCTACTCCGGTGGGTCTGAGATACAGCCCCGGAGCCGTGATAACCTGTGACGAGCAGGAGGCAAGAATACTGGTTATTTCCTGGTCTCAAACCCATGGTCATTACAAGACATCACACAACAGTCACACGCTGAGTCCAGCATCTTCTGATAACAGGTCCTGTTACTGGAGCACATTTACATGTGATCCTAGACTGGCTCATCACCTCCGTCTCAGGCCAAGGCAGCTACACAGTGCTAAGCGTCCAAGCAAATGCTCTTGGTTTTGTGCTGGTCTTTTTTGCACAACACACTGAAATTGCATCCAGGAAACCCCTGAGCCCCTCGAGAGAACCCCAACGTGCCATGAAGATGCCAAGACAAGAGCTTCAGCAAAGCAGGCTGGTTTGCACTTCCTTTCACAACTCGCCAAAACTGAGCAGCTTGCAGAAGTTGCAGTTCACATAAAGGCATTGATCTTTCTCTGAGAATTCAGTCTCATTTAAGAGCTCACATCAAGCATAAAGCTGTAGCAAGGCAGAACATCATTTCTGTTCAAATTCTACTTTCCTCTCTGTATCTTAGCATGCACAGCACACACTGCACACACTATGTATTTTGGAGTGGGCTCCATCCTGAACAGTGCTGGCAACCTCCCCTGATTTACAGCTCCAAACAGGCTTGATAAGGGAATGGTCTAGTCTTTCAGACAACACTATGCCATCACTGATGGTGGAGTGTGTGCAGACTCATATAGAAGCGAGTTTGTTCCTTGATTTTATTACAACTTTTTACTGTAAGATGCAGGAGAGAACCAAACACTAGCAGCAGAGGTAAAAGTGTTGCTGAACACTGTGTGAGCTTTATTGTCCTGCAGGGAATTTTCTCATTGAACAATAAAGGCCATTCCTTTGCAGGAGAAAACTGTCTGCCTGTGTAATTACAGTAACTTGAGTTCACGCTCCTGAAACATTTTAACAAACCAGTCAAGATTCATCCTCTACATTCCAAACACAGCCAGAAATTGCTTCGGGATTCCTACAGCACAGGGAGAGCACCACGATCTGTGGGGTAGGAACAACTCTACCAGCTGCAGGTACTCGAGGTCACTCACACTACCCACAGAAGCAGTGTGGATTGGGGGTTTCTGCTGGCTGATCTCAGTCCCCTTTTGTGGCACCAGGCCTGAATCCTGGCTCAGGAGCCTCACCAGTCCCCTGGCACTGCCAGCACCACAGGCCTTGCCCATCCCCTCAGCCCCTTCCAACCAAGTCCTGTCATGCTTGCCTAAAGAACCCTGAGCCACATTTTGGCTTTATGACTCTGCTTTATTAAGAGGATGTGCACCATTTCCTTTGGCTTCCTGTTGAACTTGCACTCCCAATAGTTCTTAGAGCAACCGAGTTTCTTCTGCTAATTCAGAATCCCTCATTCATTAAAGAGCAGGCTGTCCTTAAGACTGCAGGTTGGTCTGTGGAGGATCAGAAACAGCACACTGACTTACTTTGTTCCCCTCAGGAATTTAACCCTCCAGAAATTCCGCTCTACAACTCCAGTGGTCAAAAAGCAGACTCTAGTAAAAGTTCTACACGTTTGTGCAGTTGGACAGTACAGAAGTGGAGACTGCATCCATGTAAATCCAACACCTGCTCCTCAAGAACACCATGCTCTCTTCAAGCGCACAGCATCAGTCCATGTCCTTCTGCTGCCTTTTCAGTGTAAGTGACCCTTGCTCCCAGCAGCTTCCCAGGTCAGGAGGAGCCCCCACAAAATTCACAACAGAAGTTAGGGGTTAGAAAATTTTATTTGCTTTTTTGGTAACAGGAACTGCTCATTTACCAGGAAGGATGATGCCATCATACTGTGAGGGGAAAAAAAAAAAAAGAGAGAAAGAACCAAGTGAGAAAGCATTATCAGGTAAAGGTGCAGTACCACTGTGGTGAAAAGTGAGCCATCACGTTCATTCCAAGCCAGCCAGATAACACTGACATGAAACACCAGTTCTCCTGCGTGAGCAGCTAACTGTCTTTCTACTTTGCTGCTGTGCTGTTAACTTCCAAGCAGGGCTTTGTTCAGATAAGCATTAAACTCCACTCATCAGCCCAGCTAAACAAGAAGCCCCACCCTTCACAGGTTGATCTGACCAGAACTGCACTCATCCCTTTTACAGTCCCAGGATTTGGCCCCTGAAGGTAACTATGCCACAGTGAGCAGAACTGGGCATACGGGGGGGAAGAGCCATTCAGCAGGAGCAGGCTGGAGCCTGCCCTGCGCAGGGTATGTCCAGTGTAGATCTAGGCAGAGTAGCTCGTAAAGAGCCTCCAGACAGACTGCCCACCCTTTCCACCTCTGAAAAAAATATCAGTAGTCCCCATCTCTGAGCATTTCCAATCAAGCTTTTGGCATCTCCCATTCATTACCCAGTCTGTGCCAGAGAGCGCTATGGACAGATAAACCCAAGAAATTGTTTTATTTTGATCACTCCATTCTCCAAGTCTGCCAGCTGAGCTAGGAGCTGTGTCAAATAAACAAATCCTAACCCTGCCTTCTCACTTGTGATCCACGTACACACACCACCTCCAAAAACCGTGGGAGACAGATTTACACAAGAGCTGATACTTCCAGCTATCCTGCAAGAGCTGCTTTCAGTTCAGCACACACAAAAAAAAGGGGCATGAACAGCACTTGTGCTCAAATGCAGCTTCTACTGCCCCAGAGCAGTAAAAAAAAAAAACAATTATTTAAGCCGTGATCAAGATCTCCTGCCCAGTGACTTGTTCCAGCCCTTCCGCAGTGAAGTGCTGATACTTGCTAAGAAACTCTTGGGATACAAAAACAAATATGGACTCTACCTTTTGCTGAAACCAGCGCATGGCTTCTTCCTTTCCAATTCTGTGTTTGGCTCCAATGTTGCCAGTCCTGCGTTTCTTGTCAGCAATGCTGAAACCAGGCCTGCCCAGCACCTGCCAGGAGAGGAGACCCACAGCACTATTTCATTCTGGCACTTACTTATTTTCTTAAACTTAACAGTGTTCTAAGAGGGAAGGCTAGAATTTACACATCAGTAACTTCTCGTTGTCCAAGTCACATTGAAGACTAAGAGCATTATTCTCTACAGCCTCAATGTAAACTGAAAACTCAGTAACTTTGAGCAGCCCGGTAAACCAACAGGGACAGCTCCTAGGTTGGACAACTTGCACATACACTGACTCGGAGAAACCAAAGTAAGTGTGGAAGACACACTGTTCCATACTAAGAGGCCTCAGCTCTCAAGGAAAGATACACTGAACAGCACTGCTAACATGTATAGAACACCTTCCCTCTACTTCAGAGATTTAAAGTGAGCCACAGCAGAATGGAACAACTCAAACACGCCAGCGCCACCGCTGCTACATGACCCATCCCCAGCCCTCTAAACGCAGGGAGAATCTTCCAGCAACGCAGCCCATCTTTCAGTCTGCATTCCTGAAGCCCCTGCTGCTCCTTCCTTCCACAAACCTCGCACAGCTGTTTCAGTGTTATCCCAGGAACACCGGTAAGAGCAACAGTATTTGTTTCTGAAGGGGCTTTGAGAGACATGTCATAAATCAGGGATTTTACGGCAGCCCTGGGAATCTCAGTTTAGACTTGGATTTTGTTGCCATTTTTCTATCTTCCAGCACTTGGCAGCAAATCCCTGTGAGCCAGTTATTATTCTAGGTTCCTTCCAGAGCTTTCACCCAAGCCCAGTAGCTGCAGGGAAACGGGCAATACGCACCACGTAAAAGTCCAAGCCGTAGATACCAATACTGGGATCGTATTTAATCCCCAGATCAATGTGCTCCTGGATTCCAAAGCCAAAGTTCCCAGTGTCTGAGAAGTTGTTTTTTCTCAACTCATATTCTCGCACCTGAAACATTTATTGTCAGTCATTATTTCATTATTGACTGCAAACACAGTAATAAGTCCTCTGTGTTCCAACGACTACCAGACCCACAACTCTCTTACATGCTACTAAGTCTTCAGCCCCAAGATTTTGCTCCCACAGACTGTTTATAAATCACAGCAGCAAAGACAGAACCTCAAGAGAAAGCAGCAGCTGCACCCACTAGCTCTTAAACAAGGATGAAACAGCAACCAGATAGAGAAACAGGGCAAACACAGCAGCCTGTGTATCAGACAAAGCTGCTACCCCAACCCTTAACATCCACAACTGACCTGTAACTAGATCAGGTGCAACATTTCAAAGCACACACCTTTTCAGTTGGTACAGATTGTTTTGTTCTTTCACAAATCAAACATACAGACCAGCCAAATTCTCACCTTCAACCCCTTCTCCAGAATCTCTTCTGCTTTGGCCCCGCGAACCGTGCAATGAACAGCAATCTTCTCATTCCTCCTGATGCCAAAGGATCTTACAGTGTATCGTGCTGTAGACAGCAATAATTACACTTAGAGGCTGTTCAAAGAATTCCCACTCGAGGGATTCACAGCTTGCTTAAAAAGACCAAAGAAATCACTTTAAAGAAAAGAAAGAAGAACCAAGGCAACCACACGTTCCCTCTTTAGGGATGAGGGCAGAGCGCCAGTCCAAGTCTGGAGGCAGAACTGAACTGAGAGAAATGACCACCAGCACCTGAATATTTAAGGCCCACAATTCTCACAACAAGGCCTACAGTAGAGCAGGCCTCCTCACAACGGCTCTGCCAAGGAGCCTCTTCCCTGTGAGCCACACTGCCAGTTCACCCTCTGCACGCTCAGGAGAGGAAGGAAAACAACCGCTGTTGAAGCCAGGAAACAAACTGCTCGTTTGCAGCCCCCAGCACACGCAGCCCCCCCCGGCAGGAAAACCCCACTCCTCACCTTTGGAGAAGACGGGGGTCTGGCCCGTCAGCTGCTCCAGCACTTTGGCCGCTCGGGTGAGCCTGTCCCCGCTCTCCCCCACGCAGATGTTGAGGCAGAGCTTGCGGATGCGCAGCTCTCGCATGGGGTTCTCCTTTTCACCTTGGTCTTGCTGCGGAGACACGACACGGGGGCGCTGATGGAGGGCGCCCGGGAAACAGCCCACCGCTCGCCCCGGCAGCCGGAGAAGCCTCCGTCAGGCCGCTGCCGCAGCCTGACACCGAGCCCTGCCCCACCCTGGGGGCGAACCCCAGCGCCGCGGACCCCCCCTCAAGCACCGCCACGGCGGCCCAGCCACCGGCCAGGCCGCGGCCCGCCATGGCAGCTGCTTCCCCGGGGCAGCCCACCGGCTTCTCCCTGCCCATACCGGCCGCCCAGCTCTCCCTCCCGATCTCCCCCGCTCCCACCCGCATGAGCCGTGGCTCGGCCGACCCCCGCCGAGGGCGGATGGCGACGGATAGAGACGGCAGAGCCTGACCGCGGCCCGCGGGCACCGGCACTCACCGCCATGATGGGGGCGGGGAAGAGATCAGCCGGGCGCCGCCGCGGGGTCTTATGGGACGGGCGCAGGAGGGTGCGGCGCGAGCGGCAGCGCCCCCTGGCGGCCGGAGGGCGGCGCTGCGCCGCGGCCGGTTGCCGGGGCAACCGCGGGCGGGCGTGGGCTCCGGGGATCCCAATGCGGCCATTTTGTCCCACGGGCCCGCGGGGACCGGGGAGCGGAGAGGCCGCCGGCCCTGCCCGCCCTCCCCCCGTGCCCCGCAGCCAGGCTGGGACCAGGGTCCGGCCTGCACCACCGTGTGCTGCTGCCTCGGGGGCTCGCTCCAGAGAGCGCTGGGGCAGATGGTGGCGGAGGGGGCCGGGGTCCTGCCGGGGGCCCTGCTCTGGCGCTGAGGCCGGGAGGGATGAGCCGCAGCAGTTTTGCTGCGAGGTGCCGCACCAGAAGGTGTTGGAGCTTCTCCACTCCCAAGCAGCATCGAGTGTAGCTTACCCAAGCCTGGCTCCCGGAGCTTCTCCCGCCCCCACACCCCTGCGTTCCTTGAACCAGACCTGGGAACATGTTTCAATTTCACTTCACTCTTTCAGTGAAGCGTTTGTGGTTTTCAGATCTCCGCCTGGGATCTGGATCCTCTTTTCGCACCATTTTGACTTAGTCTGGAGCAAGGGAGGAATCACAGAATCACTACGGTTGGAAAAGACCCGTAAGACCATCAAGTCCAACCATCACCCCAACCCCACCATGCCCATTAAACCATGTCCCGCAGTGCCACGTCCACACGTTCCTTGAACACCTCCAGTGATGGTGACTCCACCACTTCCCTGGGCAGCCTCTTCCAGTGCTTCACCACTCTCTCAGGAAAGACATTTTTCCTAATATCCAGCCTGAACCTCCCCTGGCACAACTTGAGGCCATTTCCTCTTGTCCTATCACTTGTCACTTGGGAGAAGAGACCAACACCCACCTCACCACAACCCCCTTTCAGGCAGTTGTAGAGAGCAATGAGGTCTCCCCTCAGCCTCCTCTTCTCCAGACTGAACAACCCCAGCTCCCTCAGCCGCTCCTCATCAGACTTGTGCTCCAGACCCCTCACCAGCTCCATCGCCCTTCTCTGGACACGCTCCAGCATGTCAATGTAGGAGTCGCAGCCCCCTCCCTCGCTGCGGTCAGCTGGGAGCAGAGTGTAACACAGCTTCTCTGGGAAGTGGGCAAGCCAAATTCTCACCCCTTTTTGGATGCAAACATCTCTTTCAGTGGTCACGTCCTGAGCTGAATGCTCGCACTGAGGCTCTCACTCAGCAAGGATGACACCAGCTCAAGGCTTTCCCGGCTTATCCCCACCCCTGCCTCCCAGGGGCCGTGCTCAGGGCTGCCAGGTTGAACTCTGTAACACCCTCACTTATTTTTTGCCCCAGTTGCTTCTAAAAGGGGTCGAAGGATAAATGAATAATCAGCTTGTCTCATTAGGAAGAGAAAAAAAGTGTTAAGAGTCTCTGTGCAGAGGGCATGAAAAGCCACTAGTTAAAAAGAACGTTACTACTTCATTATTCATCTAAGAAGAGCTTTGCTTCTTACAGAGCTCTCCATGGATCCCATTTAGGATCTGTCCACACTGCAGAGTTCCATCCCGTGGGCAAAGGCTGAGGGCAGGGTTAAATGCACAGCCGGCAACATGGGTCAAAGGGCTGGTGCCTCCCCAGGGGAGTAGGGTGGGATCAGAAGGTGGGCAGAGCTGGGTGAAGGTGCTGGACACTTCAAGAGTCAGAATGCAGGCAGGGCGGCGTAGCTCATGCCATCACCTGAGGATGCTGCAAGGGCCCCGGGAGCAGGCAGGAGCACACGACTGAGCTTTGCTGTGCCGGCGAGAGCAGGGTAGTGGAGGGGGCTCCTGCCTGACCCGTGCCCATTTGCAGCCCATTCCCTTGTGTACCTTCCCATGCTCGTGGCTCTCATTGCACAGCAGTGTCCTCCCTAGCCCAGCCTTGGATGGTCGCGCTGCCAAAGGCTATGTAGAAGATCAGGCCAAACAGGTTGAGGGCTGCAGATATGAAGAAGGCATTCCTCCAGCCAGTCTGGAGATCCTGGGGGGGGGCAAGAACAGGTCACGATGGTATCACCCTTCCCTTTATCTCCATGTAGTGATCACCCAACTACTGCCACCCAGTTCACTGGCATTAAACTCATCTTCCCCCTCTGCTTGCTACTAGTACCAACAACAGAAGAGCTTTGCTCTACTCAAGACATATACCAGACCCCCTCTTGTTGGAGATGTATTTCCTGCCTTGGCATTTTTGGAAACACTGTGTGCTGTGCTGAATTCAGGAAGCTTTCCTGCCTGGCACAGAGCTTCCCCCTCACTCCACTCCCTCGACCCTCTCCTCATCTCTAAGTACATCCAGATGGGGCCCATGTGGAAGCTCTTCCAGCTTTCTGAGTCATCCCCATGTCCTCAAAATGGTCCAGAGCTCTGGTTTGCCGGGTGCTACATCACATGTGTTCATTGGGAGAGGGGGTTGGTTTGGAGTAATTTTTGATTCAGTGCAAAGAAAGGAATCCATTTATGAGAGCAGACCTGTGTTTTCTTCCAGGGATTTGCTTGTGGTTTGTGGCCCCAAATTACCTGGCTGACGAGAAGTCCAACTGTGGTAGGAGCAATAATTCCTGCGAATATGCCAAAGGTATTTGTGATTCCCAGCAGGAACCCTGCATATCTGGGGAGAGGGAGCAAAGATTTCCTGAGTGAGGCAGAGAGGAAACTGTCACAAGAAGGAAGAGGAGTAGGTGCTGCCAGTCCCCTCATCTGCATGAACACTGTCTGTCATGCTGAGCAACACTAGGATCTTCCCTGCAAGGCTGGGGGGGATTTTAAGCCTTTATTTCACTCCTTAGCTTACAATGTCACCAGCTACAGAAGATAAGGGGAGGGAGAGTAGGAGATGCAGAAGCCTTGGGGGATTGGGAACAAGAAGGACGCAGAGCCAGGAAGGGCACAGAGGTCAGACCCACTTACCTGGGCGCTATATCGATGTGGTTAATATTGATGCCTGCCCCTGTCATGCTGATTATTGTCAAGGCCAGCGTTAGAAGGACCACAACAACTGTGGAACTGCAGCCAATGTAAGGCACAGCCACCAGGAAGACGGCTGGAAGCAGCATCCCTTGGGAGGAAAAGGGGATGTGTTTTAAAACAGGCCACACAAGTGCGTTGGAAAGGCCGGATGGCAGATGAAAGTTTGTCCTTACCGAGTGCTGAGAAGAGCTTCCTGACAGCTGCTGTGCCAAGCACTCGCCTGGCCAGGAGGAAATCAGCCAGCAGCCCAGCCAGGATGTGCCCCAGCCCATTCCCAACGTAAGGCAGGGAGGAGAGGACCCCATTCTGCAAAGCAGAGAACAAGGCATTGTTTTGTCCATGGCACAAAGCAATGGAGCCAAGAGCTCCAAGACTGCAGCTCCCTTGGTCCCAGAGCCACCGGTTTTCAGGAAGAGATGTCCCTGAGGAACCTCCACGTTCCCAGCATACAGAGGGACCAAGTCCCGTCGCTGTTGCAGGGACCATCCTCAGCTGCAGGGCAGCACTTACCTCTCTGAGGTCAAAGTGGAGGACGTTGCTCATGAATGTGGGCATGGAGGTCAGCAGCATGTAGAACAGCCAGTCTGTGCAGAAGCAGGCAATGGTGATTGCCCAAAGAGGCAGTGATTTAGCCATGGCCACAAGTGGGAGGGAGCGGCCATGAGAGCTGCCCTGGAAGGAATAAAACATCAGCCAGTGCCTCTTTTCCTGTCTCACATCCCGTGGGCAGGCTGTCCAGGCTTTCCTTGGCCTCTCCACCTGCTGCTGAGAAGACTGGGACTAGCCCTGGCCACTGCATAAGGAACCCAGCTGAACTGCCCCAGAGCAGTCCCTTTGCTACAGTGTCTGCAGCATAATCAGTTGTGGTTAAAAGGTTTGTGTGTACCTGGTGAGCCAGCGATGACATGAGGTACTCCTGCTCCCCAGCACTAATCCATGGGTGATGTGCAGGGTCCTCGTACACGAGGAGGAACCAGCAGAAGCACCAGGCACAGCCAATGCCACCTGCGAGGAGCGGGGCTCTCAGTGCCAGCTCCTCTTACGGTGAGCTGCAGCAGAGCTGAGAGCCAGTGGGATGGAGGCTGGTGCTAGCGAAACAGCAACTGCAGGAAAAGGGAAAGGGACAAACTCCCCTGAACCCATTGCTCATAGTGGAAGGGGCCGAGTTAATGGCACAAAGGGTTCAGCAAAGGCACGTTCCCTAGCAGTACCCCAGCAAAATGGCTTCATCCTGGCCTGGCAGGTGAGAGGGGAGACCAGAGCTCTCTGTGGGACCAGTAAGGATGGAGCTGGTCCCACAGGGATCTGATGGGGAACCTTTGGGAGCTCTGCCAGCAAACGCTCTGCCAGCAAACGCTCTGCAGCGGGGTTGGAGTAGAGGGACATGATGGGCCATTACTCACCAAAGATGTAGAAGACAAAAGGCCACCCCAGACTCTGGCAGATGATCCCAGCCACGAGAAGAGCAAAGAAAGTCCCAAAAGTGCATCCTAGGGATCAGAAACCAGAACAGTCATTTTAATGGGACTTTGATACCCAAGTACCTTTGTGCGACCAGCAGCGAGTGGGACAGACCTACAGCCTCCACCCTGATTTCTGATGGGAAAATGTGATGGCACAAATGAAGTGCCTGTGCAAACAAGCACCCTTGTACCCAGGTTTGGTCCCTTCAGTTTCCAGGTTCCCTCTCCTGTCCCAAGCTGACCTGAGCCAAGGAGACAGAGAAGACACAGGATGGGAAGAGGAGAGGCAGAAAGGCTGAATGCTGCTAACGTTTCTTTGCCAAAGACCCACAGCCTTGGACTTGAAGCTGCTACAAGGACTGACTTGGAAAGAAGGGGGTGAGGGGAGGATCTGCAGTTACTAATCGGTGGTAGGGAAAAGTCCTTGTGTCTTACCAGCATCAGCGACGTTCATGAGCCTGCTGCGTTCCAGCGGCGGGGCCCATTTTGCCCAGAGCGTGTACTGAGCTGGAAATATCACCCCCTGCAAAGAATTATAGGGAGCATGGAGGGAAGGGACAGTGGGAGTGCAGCCAGGGGTAACTGGAGTGGGTTCTGTGGCCCGGCAGCGCCCGGAGCCATGACTGACCTCAGCCAAGCCCAGCAGCGCCTGCAGCCCGATGAGGAAGCTCACGCCAAGCTCTGCTGCTTGGGGCACGAGGAGGGTGAGCACAGAGGAGAGCAGGAGCCCGCTGCCCAGAACGGGTTTCCCCCCGAACAGCCCCGAGCAGTACCCGCCCAGCGCCTGGGTGAGGCCGTAGCCATAGAAGAAGGAGCTGAGGACGATTCCCTGAGTCTCGGCGCTCCAGTTGTACACAGGGGCCTGGAGGAGACAGAACATGTCTGTCAGACAGAGATCTCTGTTTTCAGGCGCAGACTCCTCCAGAAGGGGAGAAGCAACCAGGAAACGCATCCCGGAGCACAACAAACTGAGCTCTCTGCTCCTTCACCCCCCTTGGCCTCAAGGCTTTTCTCTGCTGCTTCCAAGTCTGTCCTCATGCAAAAGCAAGAGTGGACTGAGTCCGGGAAGCATCTTTCAGTTATCTGCATTTGCTTTCCACTTACATGCTGAGCAAATCCTGGGTAGGAGCTGTGGGGAGCGCTGCCGGACCAGCCATGGGGATGGCTGCTGTTAGTCATGGCGACGATGGCGATGCTGAGGCTGACCCGGAGTGCATATGCCACGAAGAGAGAGACATGCAGGACCAGGGCCAGGCCACAGCGAGCGGAGCAGAGCCCTGTGGAGGGAGAGCGCCCACGAACCAGGGCTGGTCAGAGAGGCCTCAGCTTAACTCTTAGCCCCTCCTACAGATCCATGTCACCAGGCAATCACCTTACTGCAGCAACAAATGGCTCTTTCCAGGTACCCTCCAGACATCTACCACTGAGCCCCTGCCGTCCTCCTTGGCAGGGATGGCAGTTTGTATCTCCAGAAGGAGAACGGAGGGGCGGGAAGGCACGAACCCTTGCGCAAGGATGGAGGGGACATGTCAAAGCCTGAGGTCGCTGGCTCCCAGGCCCTGCTGAGGCAGCACTTCAGCCCGCTCCTCCCCAGGGCATGGATTTACCTGTGCGGAAGGAGCGCTGCTGAGCAAGCAGAGGGGCTTCATCCTGCTCTGCCTCCGGCCCGTCTCCTGCCTGGGTGTTGTCCACGTGGCACTGCATCCTCTCCTGCCTGCAACGCTGCTGCCTGCTTCTCCTCAAGATAACATCCAGCCCTGTTGGGAAGCAAATCTCAAACCTCAACAAACACGGGAGCAGCCGGGCAGTGACCCGTGGCATCTCCTCCCATCGCCGTTACCGGCACGGCGAGAGCGAAGCAGGCTGCTGTTGCAGATGCCTGCACAAGTTCTGTATGAGCACAGTGATTTACAGCAGCCTCAAACCTCCCCGGGACAGCCTTATTTGCATCTGTGGCTTATAACCCTCGACCACAACCGCCTGGCAGGGCAGCGGGGTCTCTCCCACCCCCGGGTGCTCCTGCAGACGCCCCGGGGGTACCCGCTGCCCTCCCTCGGCTGGTGCAAAGGGAGGTTCTTTCGCACCCCACACCCTGTTCTGGGGTAGCTCACATCCAGGAAGAGGTGTCTCCCCCAGCCCAGAGGGGACCGACGGGCCCGTGGGTCTCCTGGCTCCATGTTCCGGTGCGGGGAGCGGGACACAGCCACGTGCTGCGGCAGGATTTGGGATTTCAGGGAACTGGGTGGGATGGAGCAACGCCGGGGCTCGAACCGACCCCTCGGCTGGGAACCAACACCCCCCCCGCTGCCCCGCCCCTCCGCCGCTAGGCCACGCCCCTCCGCCGCTAGCACCGCCCTCCGCCACGGGTCCCGCCCCTGTTGGGTCCCGCCCCGCCGCCTGACCAGTGCCGCGCGCGAGTCATGTGCCCAGTCAAGATGGCGGCGCTCAGGGCGGCGGTGCTGGTGCTGGTGGGGCTGCGCCTGGGCTGCGCGGTTGCCGCCGTCCCCCTGGTTATCTGGCACGGCATGGGTGAGCCGGGACCGGCCACGGGGGGCGGGGACGATCCTCCGGTAACGGCTCTGTGGGCGGGGCGGCGGGGCTTAGCTGGCCCGGCGCGCGGACGGGGCCGTGCTGGGACCCGAGCAGGCCCGAGGGGAGCTCGCAGGCCGCCCCCGGCCCCGCTCCGGTGTCCCCCCGCCTCCTCCGGGCCGCTGGTTTCTGTGGAGGCCGGGAGGTGCTGACCCTCCTCCCCCGGGCCCGTGTGTGCGTTGGCAGCCCCTGGCCCCGTTGCAGCAGGGGGGTCCTGGCGTGTCTGCGGAGGTGAGGGCCTGGGCGGTGGCGTGACGGTGCTTCGCGGTGTCCCCTTTGACAGGAGACAGTTGCTGCAATCCACAAAGCATGGGCTACATTAAGAAAATAGTGGAGAATAAAATACCAGGGATTTACGTTCTGTCTCTCAAGATTGGAAGCAACCTGATACAGGTAACTAACTCTGCTGTCACTCGTGTTTCTGCTTGGCAGGGCGGTGGCCAGCGTGCGGATCTGGAGGTGTGATAGTTATCACAGTCTCTGTTATTAACAGGGTTCCACAAGGACTTGTGTTGTGCTTTCCCTGCTAATTTTTTTTCCTTTGTGAAATAAACAGCTTTGACAGGTAGAAACCGATAAAGTCTAGATAATACCTGCAGAAAAGAACTGGGGAAAAACAAATCCCTAGTCTAAATTGGATTAATTTACAAATCCCCTGATCAGCGCTCTTTCACCACTCCAGGTAATACAAAGGTACGTGGTAAGATACTGTGCTAAAGCAGAGCTTTACCCCTTGCCATCTTTTTTGATTTACAACCATTAATTCACTATATATCTTTGGTATAATAAAGATACAGACTTCTTCTGTGCCTTCATATTTTGTGACAGTTTTGTGTAGCCATATGGAATTTCTTTAAATAGTCTCTCAGGATAATGTGCAATGTATGTTATTTTCTGGGATCTGGAAAAAATGGGTGAAATTTGATTTTTTTATTTTTTTTTATATATATATATATATGTACAAAATCTGACGGGACTCAAATTGTCAAGAACTTGGGGGAAATGTGACTGTTCCGTATGAGACTGTTCTCCTAGGCAGAGTAGGAACTAAGACATGGTGAAGGGAAGTCTCAAAACTTGAATTTCACTTCTGTCATATTGTGAAGGTTAAGGTCTTCTTTCAAAAGCAGAACTGTTAGCGACCTATTTGCAGAGATTAAAATAGCGTAAGCCATTGTAAAGGTACAAGTTGTACTTTCTAATCTGGCTAATCCATCAGGATATGGAGAACAGCTTCTTCATGAATGTGAACGATCAAGTGAGAGAGGTGTGCAGCCAACTCGCAAAGGACCCTCACCTGAAAGGAGGCTACAACGCAATGGGCTTCTCCCAGGGAGGCCAGTTCCTGTAAGTTTATACTTCTGTTCCATTTCCAGTGATTTCTGTTGGGGTTTAGGTTCTGATTTAAAACTCTTTCGAAGTACTAAGCAAATGTAAACTGATAAACCCCTTCATAAAGGTAGGAGCGCTCCAAAGGAGGCAACAATGTGTTTGCCTGTAGCCCTCCTCTATCAAGAAGGGTTCATTCTCTTTGTAAACGTTGCCCAAGTGCCGGAGCCCACGCATTGGCAAGCTGAGTGGTGCATATGAAGCAGGCACGCTGAGCGCCAGCTCAGCTCCTTCATCTTTCTCCACAGGAGGGCGGTGGCCCAGAGATGTCCTTCTCCTCCCATGCTCAATTTGATCTCCGTTGGGGGACAGCACCAAGGTAGTGTCCTCTTAAGCTATCACACCTCCTAACCACCTCAAATGGTGGGGGGCTCTTGTTGGCAGGAGGAATGATTTTTTTGGCCTCTTCCTAAAATCTGACCATTTTCTTATTAATTAAACTGTCTCTTTGTCATTGTCTGAATCTGGTGATGTGCTTTGGCCCAGTTATTAGCTGACTACATTATCTTCCATCTTGGTCTTGCTTAACTTGCAATGAGAAGGGACCTGTGTAAGTAGACGAGTTATTGTCTGGGTTGAATTCTTACATACTTTGGAAGCGCTTGGGTTTAGTTGTTTTGGGAGAAGACATTTATAACTACAGAACAAAGCCTTTGTGAAACTAAACCTTCTGGCTCCCAAGGGTATTTTACAATCAGAATCTGGAAGGCTAAAGCCCCAAGGAAAGGGAGGTGCTTTTTGCAGTAGATTAAAGAGGCAGTATGGAATGGAATTTAAGAGGTGTACAGTTAAGAGTAGCTGGCAATGAATTTCAAGTACTCTCCCCTGAGAAGTTCCATGGCTTGAGTCTATTTCTTTGTAGTGTAACGGGAAGACTCATAGGGAACCATCCTGAGACCTCCTGGGAACACACCAGGCGAGCTGGATAGTATTCTGCTTGTCTGCATACCCCCATTCTCCAGAGCAATACCCTCAGCTCAAGAACATTATCCATTATCTTTGTGTGTAATAGTGCTCAGGAGCAGGAGGGCTGTCTAATGAGATTGCAGGATTAAAGGCCGCCTGATTCCCTGGGTAATTCTTGCCACTGCTCTGTAAAAGGACAGTTCTTTTACCAGCCAGAGGGATTAAGGGATTTGAGTTTGGCTCACCAAGTTGTTACACGTCTCCATACCCCAGGCGTGTATGGCTTTCCACGCTGTCCTGGTGAGAGCTCCCATATCTGTGACTGGATTCGAAAGACACTGGATCTGGGCGCCTACACGCAAGCTGTTCAAGAGCAGTGAGTATATTCATCAGGCTGCAACAACGGGGGCTGGGCCCACGTGAGAAGCTCTGGGTTTCCGGTCTCATCTTTGGTTTTTCTCTTCTCCAGCTTGGTACAAGCAGAGTATTGGCACGACCCTCTGAAAGAGGAGGACTACAGGAAAAACAGCATCTTTTTGGCTGACATAAATCAGGAGAGGGTAAGGACCTGGTTGATGACTAAACGCTAGCAGAAGAGCCTTAGCAGTGAGTTCCTGCACATTAGCTCTGCCTGGCAGTAGTTTTGCTGGAGTTTGAAGGGCAGCATTTTTTTGCCCTGCATCCCAGGAGTGTACAAAGTGCTTTTGCTGGTAGGTTTATGAATGAGGCTTGTCTGTGGCAGAGCAGTTCCTGCATCACTGCACTCTTTTGGAGTGGTTGGTGCAGACAGGCCATGTGCTCAGTCCACCCATCACCACTGAAGCGGGCAAAGCCTCTCCCTCCCCTGGGAAGGCAGGGGAGCCCATCCTCTCTTTACAGCCTGGAGAGGAGGCTGAATGCCACGAGCACAGCCAAGGGAGGCTGGTGACAGAAACGCACGTTCCTGCCTCCTCGGCTGGCGCAGTCCAGGGTTTCCTTTGCAGGTGTAGGGCAAGTTGGAACAGGCAGTTTCCCCAACTTGTCTCAGTGGGCTTTCCAGTGACTTGGATCTGTTCTCTGTTGCTTTCATCCAGGGCATCAATGAGACATACAAGAAAAACCTGATGGCTCTGAAAAAGTTTGTGATGGTGAAATTTCTCAATGATACCATGGTCGACCCTCCGATCTCTGAGGTGAGGCAGGCAGGGCGGGTGCTGCTTTTGGGTGGTGTTTTGGTTCTTGCTTGCTTGTTCCTCATTTATCCTTTGGTGGTGAGGAGCATGCTGAGCACAAACATAGGCCTGATACTGCACTGTCTGCAGCAGCACATCTCCAGCAGAAGCTGGTGAAAGCCTACTTATCTCCTGGGAGCCCTTCAGCAGCTATTTCCTTGTTTTTATTCTGACAGTGGTTTGGGTTTTACAAAAGCGGCCAAGCCAAGGAAACCATCCCGCTGAAGGAAACCTCGCTGTACACAGAGGTACGTTCTGCTGGGGGCTGAGGGCTTTCTGCTATTTCCGCTCTAAAGGATGTAGTGTCCCTGGGGCCTTGAGGAGCTCTAAACCACACAGCTCTGCTCTACTCACCACCTCTGCCTTCCTGGGGCATTGCCTCCTCTTGGCAGTAGCTGTTTGGGAAGGCATTTCGCTCCAGGCCAGTTCTGGCAGTGGGAATTACAGTGGTGGTCTCATGCCTGGCTCAGGTTCCCCTTCAACATCTGTTTAATGAACTCTGCTCCTTTTTAAAGCCTTGTTGTAAGAGTCATCCAAAATGCCTTTTTCCCCTCTACGAGGAGAAGCTTTGAAGAGCAGAGGTGGAACCCAGTCTAGCCTGCCAGCCACTTCTGCTGCAACAGTCTCTGACCACCAGCGCTTTTCTCAGTGCTGG
Source organism: Gavia stellata (assembly GCF_030936135.1). Classification (NCBI taxonomy): domain Eukaryota; kingdom Metazoa; phylum Chordata; class Aves; order Gaviiformes; family Gaviidae; genus Gavia; species Gavia stellata. The sequence goes on along the minus strand of NC_082622.1, from coordinate 3,410,184 downwards.
GTTCCCCAGCCATTGCCCGTGTTTGGCCGTGGCAGGGCCCCAGGACTCTGTGATGTTGTTTCTCTCTCTGCAGGATCGCCTGGGACTGCAGGAGATGGACAAAGCAGGAAAACTGGTGTTCCTGGGGGTGAAAGGGGATCACCTGCACTTCACAGAAGAGTGGTTTTACACCACTCTCCTCCCCTTCCTCCAGTGACGCTAAGGGGAGAGAGCACTGTGAGAGCACTGGGCGGGGGGGGGGGGGTCTACCACTGTAGTTAATGCAGCTGCTACTGTACAACAGCACTTTCTGCGTACAATCCTGCAGGGATCTGGGGAAGAACGAGGGGTTTAGCTCAGCAGTTCCACAGTGTGCAGTAGTGGCTCCTGTCACACTGCAGTAAGAGACTGGGATTTGTCTGGGTGTAATTACACTCCAATAAGGGTGGACTGAGTCTTGCACTAACTCTGAAGCGCTCTGTGCTGCGTGGGCCCTGGTAAGTCTACTTTGGTTCTCAGAGCTAGGGCTGTGCCTGTCACTTGGTGACGACAAAAGGATTAGCTGCGCCAGAGGTTTGTTTTCCCTGTCACCTGTTCCTCGCAGGATGCAATGGCAGTATTAACCGAAATCACTAGTGCAAGAATGCTGCATCTCTTAAGGGGATCAGCAAGTAGACTTACATGGCTGTATGCAGGGGAAAGAGATAACAGCCTGTCCTGCAAGATGGGGAAAAGGGCCAAATTTAGGGGTTTCTGGGGAGAAAGGAGGGGTTTGAATTAAGTGGGTATTAACAGCTTGAACAGTTTTCAACTAATGGCTTGTTTTATGCACTTTTGTACAGCAACTGAAATCAATAAAGAACTTTACATCTAACCAACTTAAAAAAAAAGTGAGACTTGACAACTACTGACAAGTTGATTTGAGGGGAGTTGAGGAAAGTCTGTACTTTCCCCAGCAGAAAAGCATTCAGCAGTGAGGCAGCAAGAGGCATCTTGTCCTACCTGAGGTCCTGTATGCCCCCAAAGAGTAAACAAGAGCCATTGTAATGAGCAAGTTGGCATTAACTTTATTCTATCTTCTGTATAATCTTAAGTACATAAGAAAGGTTTTTTCACAAGCCTCAGGAGAAGACGAGTACAAGTCACAGGACAGTCTCAAAATAAAAAAATTGCATATTTTTTTTGTAAGTTTTGTCCTAGAGAAAAAGAACATTGACACTTTACAGAGGAAATGCATTTAAGATATGCTTATGCCACCCGAGGCGTTGGAAAAATGAAGGTCAAAGCACGTGCAGCTCCCTTGATGGGTCAGTACAGTACTGTGTCTTAGATCCATCACTCTGCTCCAGGGCCCTGGAACAGAGGCTACAAGTTTCCACCAAAGTAAAGAGCCAAGCAACAGGGGAAAGGGGAGGTTGAGAGGATTCACTTTATGGGGGCTGACTGCAGATGAGGAAGAGAGTGATGAACCAACTTGATCCAGCTTGGGTATTTACAATACTGCACTACTGACCCTGGAATGAAGGAGACCCTTCCTTTGCAGAAGGGGACAGGTTCAGAAGAACTGTCCTGGAAGACTGAACCTGAGTTCAGCTGCTCCAAGAAGGAAGCCCTGGGGCAAAGATTCCCTTGCAAGAGTGGAGGGCTTATGGAATAAGAGGTGCTCAGCTCCAAGCTACCAGCCAGACTGCCAGGGGGGTAACTGCAGCTACTCCACGGCAGTCTTCCTGGGGCACTGGTTAATATAGAACCTCCTGTCATGGCACGATCAGAAACACACTGAGCTAGTAGGAATGATAAAGAGAAATCAGGGTGGAACGCTACAGCCCAGGTCCTCAGCTTTTGGTCCGACAAAGCCATTCCCATGTCCTGTAATGCCACCAACTAGTACATAGAGCTGGAATTAGCAGCTTCCAGGACCTTCTTGAGACATCTGCCACAGCAACTGGGTACTCTGGACCCTGACATAAACCATTATTTGTTAAAAAGGGGACAACATTCCTCTCTCACATGAACAGTTTGCTTAAAGGCAATACAAAAAAAAACCCCAAACAACACTCTGAAAGCCAACTGCCAGTACTGGCTGTGAAGTTCCCCGAAAATCTGACTTGATCAATTGGTGCAGTTAGATCGGACAAGGGGAGGAAAAAAAAATTACACCTTCCTGCTAATACACGTGGACGATAACTGACCCGCCACCTACACCAAACCCCAGAGCCAGAGGTATTTCAGTGACGGCAGGTAGCTGTGTCTCTCGGGTAGAAGAGAAGCAGTTTGAGAGCAGAAAGGTACAAGAAATCTAAGAGAATCATCTGAAAGCAGATTTGTCCCACAGCAGGGCCAGGGGAGGGCATGAGCCTTAGAGCTTTTCTGCTTAGCCAGCAATTTCTGTCACAGTGGTAACCAACTTCTGACCGTTCCACACTGTCTTGAACTGTTCTGGGACAGGGAATTCAGTCTGGAGGGTAAAAAAAGAAATCCGTTGTCAAAAAACAGTTTATGACTGAGTCTAGTAACTACTTCCACTGCTTTAGGCATTTCTTTTCTTAGATACATGCTATGTCCCCTCCTGTACCACAAACACTGGCTGTTCTGCCCCCAAGAGATCCTGAGGAAGAAGAAACTCTCACAAAATAGCAAGTATCTCACCGTAAAGACAATAAACAACTTGATTTGCTGGTTTTAGCATCTGATCAGCATTCACAACCTCCAAGTCTAGAATCTAGACTTGTCCCTCCAGACCTCACTGTAACTGTGACACTCCCTGCAGGCCTCAGAATATGAATTCTGCCCTGTGTTACCCCAACCCCAAACAGACCACAAAGATTTCAAAACTTAACACTTACAAAGTCACCACCCTCTGTGGGAATAAGGACATTCATCTCTGATGACTTGGCACTGACAATTTCGCAGTCTAGGGAGTTCTTGCTCAGATATACGTGGCAACCGTCTGTCTTGTTGATGGAAATCGTTGGCACTTTACCCATTACCTAGCAGGGTGGTCAAAGCAGCAGTTAGAGGAGCATTAGCTTGAACTGGGCAACCACAACATTTTTCTTTTGTGCTTGCCTTCAAGGCAAGAGCTTTGACTCCAACCCCACCGACGCAGACATGCTGGATTCAAGTACTCCCACCTTTGGCAAAAATCTGAAGATGTCTTGTTTTGATCTCTTTAGAACAAAACTACAGTGAATGCTGAGCAAACTGACCATCCCAAATCAGATACCAAAACTGGAATCAGGGTAGATTCTACTGCTGGCCTCCTACTTTGGCAGACACATTGCGCTGCCCGCCTCACAGAGACTAATCTTATCTAGAGCCCTGAAGCAGCTCAGTGAGGCAAATTTCAGCCCTTTCCTAAGGGCTGGGCAAGCTGCAGAGCAGTAGGACAGATGGTGTTTCATGAATGTTCTCCACAGATGCACATTCCTGCTCTGGAAATAAAACTACTCAAAGAAGCAGATGCTACAGACACCCTGCTGTACAGTGCATCAGTCATACTCCAGGCAGAGAACAGGTCGCAGACACTCACCTGAACTTTAACGTCCCTGCTGTTTATGATCTCTACGATGCCCACCACGTCATCGAACACCAGCCCTAGCTTCTTACAGTTATCTGCAAAGAAAAAAGACAGAGTAGCTCACAGAAAGGTTTTGGAGATTCAGCCTTCTGCAAACAGACCAGCATGCAGAAGCAGTTTTCAGGGTTTCTCCACTTACCGAGGGTGATGGAGTTGATCTTGCCTTTGATTTGGAGTGTACTATTTGTGCACTTGAAAACATATGCTACCTGCTTCAACTCTGTGTCACTGATTACCAGGTTAGTGGCATTCTCCTGGTTTTCCTGAAAAGGCAGGGAAAACGCATTTTATTGTTGGAATGCAGACCAATTAATCCACGTGAACAGCAGGGCAGTGCAGCCCCCTTAAAAGCAAGCATGTACCTTCAAGCTAGTGCCTCTTACAAGAAAGGTCTTCAGGAGACCCTCCTTCCCTGCTACAAAGCTCCCATCCCTCCAACCCACTCATGCCAATGCCAGGCACTCACCACTCTCCACTTTTTGCCCTCTAATTCTAGCAACGCAGGTGCCTTTGGAGAGGTTTTTGGGGAGGGATTAGCATTACAGGCTGGTTTGGGAGCAGTGAAAGGTTTGGGTCCGCTTCTCACAGGACCCCCCTGGTTCTTCAGTGCTGGATTCTTGTGGGTCTTCATGTCATCTGAAACATGTCTTAAGCCTGCAAGGGAAGTCAAACCTGAGATCCAGCTGTCCTCCAAGAAGGCAGTTTCACAAGCACCAGACATCAGTGATTACAACAGTCATCATGATAACACTTTTCAAAATGCAAATAAATTATTGAGACTGGTCCTAAGTTGAGTCCACGCATGAGTGAGAGCAAATGAAAGAGGGAGCAAGAAACACTGATGCAATATTGACGAGAACACAAGATGTACTGTAGAACCAGAAGGTGCCAGCTCTTCCAGTCTGCGGCTGGAAAAAGCCTTGAGCCAAGCACCTCGCCTTTGTTTCACTCATGTCTGTCCTGATATGCTAACGAGGTAACACAAAAAAGGGATAAGTTTTGTGCAAATACGAATAGGTGCAAATTTGTACCTTTTGTACTGGAGACTTGCACACACTCAAAGGGCTCACTCTCTCCATTCCAGCTAGAGATTAATCTCTTGCTACACTTGACAGATGAGGCTGAGAATTCTCAGATGTGCTCCCTTTGTCTCTGAACTGCCTCAGGGCTGCTTCTGGCTCCCAGCCTCATACTCAGACCAGATGGTCTTTTGTTACTGCGAGCCTACTTTCTAAGCAGGTGTATTGAGGGACAGCAGCAAAACAAGGATTCACGACAGGACAGTACACGGCTGCCCTCCCTCCGCTAGCTGTTTCCACCTACCAGAGGTGATGCCTTCTCCCCGATTGATCTGGGCGAAGAGCGCGGAGCGGGAGGCAGAGTCATCTGTGCTGGAGCTGGTGGGGGCAGGAGCAGGTGGGGGAGGAGGGCCTGGTGGGGGAGGCGCAGCCCCGGCTGGGGGAGCGGATGGTGATTTAGCCCCTTCTGTTGCTACAGGACCCTGTAAGAGGCCAGCAAGAGGAAAGGCAATTGCACAAGCTCCACATCTGCTGCAATAATCACGCAATACTCATCTAAGAAGCTCCTGCAGATGTAGCCAGGACTTACTGTTTTGCTCCAAGTCAGCCCTGTGGTGTGATACTCTTTGATATAGGCCTGCAGCTCTGTCCAGATACTCAGATAAGCTTTCACCCAGTCCACTTGCTTTTTATCTCTGAGGACACAAGGAGATCACGAGGAGTGAGCAGGTGCATTTGCCATTAAAACCCAAGGACTACAAACAGTTCTTTACATCTCTCCACCTCTCAGCCTACAGGCAAGACGCAGCTGGACCAGCACAGCAGCCTCGCACCTCCAGCACCGCGTTCTAGCTTTAGTATTAATCTCGCACCTGCAGGCAGAAGGCCACAGGCCCGCTCTGCACTGTAACCCATGTTAATTGAGGAGTCTGGTAGTTCGAACAAAACCCATTCCCAAGACACAACTTGCTGCCCTGGCAAACAGTTCGGCCACCAGATGATGCTGAGACAAGAGCAGTTTGCTACCAGAGATTCCAGCTGCAACATGAATGCAAGGAATCTTGTCCCTAAGGATCAGGAAAGAACAGCTAAGTGAGGCTTTATAAATATGCCCTGCCTTTAAAAAGAAGACTGAATTAAAGACCAAGGCAGCTGTGGTTAGACACTGGAGTAGCCCTTACGCAGCCAGTTAGCTGTGTTCAATGACGTCTTTAAGAGAGAAGGTGAACTTACACATCCTTGAACTCCTTGAGGATCCGGTTGGTATAAAACATGGCAGCATCAGTCATTTCCTTCACATAAGGACCAGGCTTTGGAGCCTAGAGAAGAAAGAACGCATTGGCATGTAGCAGCTGACCAGGGAGCCAGACTTTTCCCACCAGCCCAAGGAAACCACTTCTCACTGGAGTGCTTACCATGGCCACCCAGCCCAGGGCTGGGATGCTCTCGCTGACTGCTGATAAGTGATTGAACAGTTTGCTACCACGGTTCTTCTCCCTGAAATTCTGCACCACCTGGATTTGCTCTGAAATCGGTTTCAGAAGCAATGAGAACGCATTCTGCAGGACAAGAGGGACAATAACAATTAAGTACATTAGTATTGCTCTGGAATGGCTGCACATCGTCATGGGTGGCTCTGCCGAGATGACGGTCACTCGGAGGAAGATTCCAACTGGCACAAGTTATGCTACAGCTCCTGTTCAGGCTTGGCCCTCCCCGCGAGCCGAGCTCGGTCCCACAGCCTAGCTCCTCCAGGGCTGAAGTCACAGCTCCCAACTGGATTGGTACTATGGGAGTACGCCAAGAACTGTGACTCATGTTCAATCCAAGAGACACTGACAAAGCTTGTTAGTAACGAGGACAGAAATAGCATTTGCCTTTCCTGGATTCTTTTGTTCCAAGACAGTTTGTCAAATTTTTCCTCTCCTTTGCAAACCCTCAGAGAAAGGGGTGCTCTGCAGGTTTTTGCAGTTTGGGATCTACAGCCTGCATTACAATCGGAGTCGCAGCAAGTTCTCAAGCCACCCTACCAAGCTAGACTTCAGGACTCAGGTTACTTCTCAAGTCAATCCAAGCCTTTAGTATTTGGATGGTAAAAATTGTTTCTGTGTGTTGCCCACTTGGAGTGCTGACTGAAAGTGCTTAGAAGTCTTCTGAGGTCAGAGCAGCGCAGCCAGCCAATTACACATTTCCAGAGATGCCTCTTAGGGAACTTTTCTTTCCTTCAAGATCAGAAATTCTCCTGCTGGTGGCAGCAGCGAGGGACAAATTTGGGCAAAACTTGCTTTTCAAAGCCTCGGCTTTTCCTTTTGCTGTCCCTTCCTCTGTTTAGGTGAAAAGGGAGAGGTTCCGAGCACCACTGGCCAGACTACACTTTCAGAAGCTCCAGCCTAGCGCCACTGTCAAGTAACAGGATGGGGAAATTCTTTACCACAAGCAATGAGAGTTCATACATTTTGCATTTTAAACTGGCTACTCCAGAACTGACTAGACTCCTGCAAGACAACCTGCAAGGACCTACACTACATTAAGGTTGTTCTTTGTTCATAATCCTTTATTAAATAATGTGTCAGTGGAATTTGTAAGCAGATTCTCAGACTAGAGGCTATGCAGAGCAATGTCCCAGCAAGCCTGGTGAAAGATAAACAACCCTCCAATGCTGAGTTTGGGGAAAAAGATGCAGCTGTATCTTGCAGTGAATAGGAAGGTAGGACAGAAATCCAGCTACCACAGTGTAACAGTAGAAGCCATGACTGAGCCAGATAACTGCAAAGAAAAGCAAGGTGGGATCCTGTTGCTCAGGAAAAACAGTTCTCAGCAGGGAAAAGCCAATGCATTCACGATCAGATGCTCAGTCACACATCCTGCTGAGAAGCAGCAGCCTAGGGTAAAGTCTTAAATTACTTGCTAAGAACAAATCAATCCTAAAAGCCTAGCTATTATTCAGAGGCCATTCAATAGAGACAAGTGTCTGTTATACTTCAGAAAGAGTTTAATGCCTGAAAGTCTTTAAGCATCACATAATGAAAAGCAAGCTCTACGCAATCCCACTGTGGCTCCCATCTCAGACAAGTTCCTGTCTGCAGGTTGCATCTCAGGCAACAGTGATTGTGCAGTGTTGGTGCCAGGGGAAACTCAAGACAGACGCTGTGAGACGACACTCAGAAGCTGTTCTGACAGAGACAGAAAACTTGTTGCTCTAATGACTGGAAAATGCCAGTTCTGCGTCTCTAAGAATCAACGTCCAGAATTCTGTCCAGTATTGGGTGAGCACCCGGAGCAGTTCACGCTTTCAGCAAGTACCACCTCATGGATGCAAGTGGCTCCAATCTTCCTCTGGTTCCTCATTTGGAGGAACTGTAATGGCCCAGATTCCCCTACAGTGGCAGTCATCCCCGTTTCTGATGAGCGATTTCCCAGACTTACCTCTGTTGGCTGCTGATGTTGAGATGCCATCACCAGAAGAGCTCTCTCACTCATCAAGCCCGCATGAACCATCTCAGCCTAAGAACAGGGAGAAACATGAGAGAGCTTCTCTTGTACCCAGCATAACGCTAATAGTCATTCAAGCTCCCACTGCCTGCAGTTCCTAGTCTGTAAGAAAGCAGCTATGCTGATAACAAAGCACATATTCTTGAGACACTCATCCTCAGCGAAAACTCACAAGACTGTAACCGCTCTTCGGCTGGGTAGTCTACAGGCCTCCTAAAGGCATGTGCCAAAGTCTGTAAAGAGAGCTAGGCACCTAAGAAAGATTTCAAGAACGAGGTTTGATTCATAGCATGCATAGGTGGCAATCTGCTGGACATTATCTGGGCATCTGCATTGAATCCTCAGGGATTATTAACATCCTAGAATACAGCACTAGAGGAATGCAAACACTGACACCAAACTTGGCCCTTAACGGCCCTGAGGGACAAGCAGCATCTATTTAGAGCGAAGGGAGAACGCAAGTTCTTACATGCTTCTGCACATCCCCACCAACTTCTTTGCTGATCTTGACGTACTCAGCTACTGGGCCAGCCAGAAGGGCATCAAAAGCCTGCACGTACTGAGCCACTCCTGCAGAGAAGGAACCAGAGCACAGGTATCACCGAGAGGCACCGGGTGAGCTCCTGCGCTGGGAGCACTCACACACACGCACTATACTCCTGGGCGGCACCTCCCACCCGCTCCCAACCTTCCCCCAGGTCTTGTTGACCGAACGCAGGAGGCTCAGCCCGAAGCACGCAGCTGAATGCAGGCAAGGGAAGCGTTGCAGCCACAGGAAGTCCTTATCTTAGCAGGACGGTAACCGCAGGCCTCTCTGCATTTGCGCAGTATCTGCTGCGAAACTCGCTTCCCCTCTGTGCACAGCCAGTTCATCTACCAGCCCTTTGCATGCCCTGCACGAGCACCGCCCGCCCTGCAACAGCTACTGCTGATGTCCGACACTGCCGCACCGCCCGGCTGGAGCTTCAGCGCAGGGAATCCCGTGGGGTGACGCTGCTGGGGAGGTGCTTTGGGCCCTACCTTTGGAAGGGCCATCTCCACACATGCCAGGTCCTTGGCACACCGTCTCCAGGCGCTCCACAGCCTTCTCCAACCGTTCAACCAGCCTTTCCATATCTACCGCTGTCCACAACCTGCACAGACAGAAGACAATTATTCATGCCATCTGACAGTATGAAACCTGTATGCCAAATATTGAAAAGGGTTTATCGGCTGTCTGGTACAAGCTCTACCAGTTCCAGAAGACTAATTTCTACCTAGCTCTGCAGCCTGATGATGGACAGCAGGGTGCGCTCAAATTAGCATGGACATTTGGATTACACAACAGCCACACACACAGCCGCTTTCTATTGCCACAGTCGCTCCTCAATGGCCACATAGTTTCTGTTCCATTGTAAGGACTTCTTACACATATAAGGGCACAAAACTCACATCTTCTAACCTTGAATTGACACCACTCAATAAAACAAAGGTCTGCACAGAGTCTCACTGCAGTCAGTTCTTGACCGAAGTCCCAGCTATGATCATATAGCAAATCAAGTACAACTGCTTCGTTGGGAGTTCACACACTTCAGCTTAGAACTAGTGGCTTTGATTCTGCAAATGCATCCGTGGGGACCTCCCGGAGTCTTGAATTCCTCCAAGGAACATTTATAAAACTCTAGCATCACTACAGAACGGAGCATAAGCGTGCAAAACGAGCCACCCTGGCACACGCTAAGATGAGCAGCTGCACAAGCTAAGAAGGCATAGCTGCTTCTACAACAATGCGCCCCTGTTCATACTCTGCCTCTACAGGCTTTGGTATCTGAACTGCAGAATCTACTCTGCAAGCACTGCACAGGAAAGAGATGTAGGCACATAAGTCATTTGAAGCATCTCATCTGGAAAAGTCTTAGGTGTCATACAAACTTTCGATTAAATACGGCTTTGCAGAGACTCTGCACCAAGGAGCAAGACAAGTCACGCTCCAAGCACACTAATGCACTGGGAATGCGGGGAGGGAGTAGCAAGTCACCAACTGCATTTTTATCTTATCACCACTCATCGAAAGATTTTACAACGTGAATCACGATTATGGCCTGGACACAGCTTCCTTCTTATGGGAACAGCCTGCGAGAGCTCAAAACCCTGCCTGAAGAACATCCTTCCCAGTGCATTCCCCAGCATACCCAAAAAGGAAGGCAGGGTTTACCCAGCTGCATTGACAAACTGATACTAGATCTCCCTCAGAAACAAAAGCTACAGTTCTAACTAGGGTTTTGCTTTTGCTCATAAGCCTTCTCAGCCCTGCTTCAAAGTGCATGTTTTCACCCAATTTCCAGAGGATGTGGGGCAGATCCAGCATTAGTCATGAGCAGCACTAATGTCACAAAGCAAACAAGGCCATTTTCCAGCCCTCTTTCGCCTGCTTGCATCAGGAGAAGCAGTGGGGGGGCAGGGGAGAGGCCACCCCCCTTCCAAGAGGAAGAGAGCGGTTTCCTCCCCTGGGTAAGAGTGAGCCAGAGGAGATACTGCGCATAAAACTGGACAGCAGGAACTGGATGGCTTCGAGATACAAAAAAAGTTCAGAGAGGCTGAAACTTGTGGGCGGTCACCCATATAATCAACAGTAATGAATACCTCTTTTTTTATTCCGTACAATGTAGAAATCCTGACCACAGGATTGTCAGCGCTCCGCTGCAGCCGAGGCCGACGCATCCAGAATGGGGCTCACGTCTTCAAGTGGGAGCGCAGCCAAGAGCAGGGCTCTGCCTCCCCCGCTCTCAGCATGCTAAAAGAAGGGTGGGATTTTTTTCCCCAAAAGAGCCACCTGTTAAAGAAACTCTCCCATGCTTCGAGAGCGCAGCGAGATAGAGGGGTGTAATGCAGGGCTTTCAGGAAGGACACCAGGTTTACCGAGCGTCTGGGCAGACAAAGCTGCTGTTCTGCACCACTGATCCCCACCACATTCCACACGAGGCTCTAATCTGATCAGCCCCATTACAGAGTCGCAAACTGCATTTCAAATCAGGATTACAAACCAGAAAGTCCAGATGGAAAGCTGCTTCCGACCCCCAGCGATAAAACATGCTGTTGCGAGGAGCACAGCACATCAGTTCTAGATACGCTGTCGGGATTAATGTCCTTTAACAAGAAAGTGTTCCTTGAGATTCAAATTCCTTCCAGTCTCCTCGCCGTTCGACACATCCTTCCTGGGTTTCCCTCACAGAAGCCATAAACTCACAGTGCTTGATACCAGCTTTGTAAACCCAGTGCTATCTGACAGATGGTGAACTCACTCACTGTAATTTCTGTTTAATGGGCAGCATTAGGACAACTCACAAGATAAGTCTTGGTAAACGGGCAGCAAAATCAGAACTAAGTGCAGGCAGCACAAAGTCCTAGAGCAGGCAGCTGTGTCTCAGTCACTCCTCACTAAAGCTATCTTGACTCACCCTTACTGTGCTCTTTGGCCTGTGGATGCAGCTCTTTCTGCTATCTACATACCCATCTGGAATGAAATAAAAATATTTAGTTGTACAGACCAGAATCTAAGTAACATTAACAGCCAGAATCTGCAATCCAGACAGATTAATGTTTAGCGAGGAGAAAAAAAAAGATCACAAAGCAGACCCGCTTGGGCTACATCTAAACAGCGTTCTGTCTATTAATCACTCTGAATGCAGAATAATTTGTCAGTAAGTGACAAACTGACTTCACAGATCTCACTAATAAAACGGGATCTCATTTGCCTTCTTTAAAGAGGAAGCTGAGACATACAGATCACTGAAGAGTCATTTTTGTTCAGCACATCATCCCGTGCTCAGGAGGAATGAGAAAGGCTTTCAAACTACGGCGTGCAGCCGGGGGTTAGAGTTCGCCAGCTGACAGAAGCGGAGTTGAGATGAAGCTCTCCCTTTTGGGACTGTAATGCAGGATTTAAATCTAGGTCTTGTTTAAATTCAATTGAACTTTGATTACCAATGGAGCGGAAGCTATGGACTCGCAGCAAATACATGTTTCACCCTGGGCCAGAAAGTCCATTCATTTTCACAGCACATTTGGTTAATCTATTAACTAGCTGTTATTTCCATCAAAGCTTGGGAACATGGTTTTGAACACACTGTACAGCAAACAGGCTTTCATCTACAACTAGACTGTTTTGATATACTGAGCAGAGCAATAAAGGGAAGGGATGTTATTTGTAAAAACACTGACTATCCCAAAGCCGATCCTGTACAACAACACAGCAAGAGGAGTTTCCTGTTTGGAGAATATCAAGGAGTCGGCATGTCCCAACCAAAGGCCGGTCCTCAGAGGAGTGAGCAAGTTCTCATAAAAACGGTATAAATGAAATTCTTCTGGTTGCCTGAGACAGCACACTAACCTGAGTCCTCACTGGGATGTTCTGGAAGACACAAATGTTAGTTTTATAGCCAAAGCAAGTCAAACCTACGCCTCTGTTCAGATTCAGCTCTTGTGAAGCCCGACAAACTGCTGTCAGCAACACGAAATTTGCATCAGCTACTTCCTGTTTCTACAGGCAAAAGGAATAAAGATGGGACAACTAAATTAAGAACATACCACAGTTTATTTCTGAGCTGACACTAGAATATCTCAGGGGATCAGCTACCAGATGATTTCCAACACTTATATCATCCAAAAGCCCAAAGAATTCTTTTTTAAACAGTTCAGCTCATCAAGTAAGGAACTATTTGAAGCAAGACAGGACTCAAATGCCTGATTTTAGTCAGTTGTCAGGACCAGCCACGAACACAAGAGTTGCTAGTCCCAGCTGCCAAGACAGAGATCTCTGCTGTTTATAGTACAACAATACTTGCTGACATTGCTCCAGAACCCATGGTGTCTACTGCTGGTATTTCAGATCTACTTTATTTAGAAAACCAAAAGCGCTTTAAAAAAAAAAATCCATCTGGACCCTATTTAAGCTCTCTCAAATAACAAATCCTACTGAAATCATTAAAAATGTTATTTGGCATTTTTATTCAAACATTAAGAGACAGTTAAAGTATCACCTCGCTCCACACTAGAGCGAGTGCAAGGACTCCTTTTTCATCACAATTATTGTATGAAATGGGAGATTTGCAGTTGCCAGACTCCGTTGCTACGCTCCTCTCATTTCCATTCCCTGTCAGGGCGATGAATCCACCAGGGAAGTAACTGAGGATCTCGGATCTAAGCTAAATTGGATACAGTACCAAGCTCCATATCAGGAATTCAGAGCATCGAACCTCGTCAGCATCCCTCCTGAGCTGTGCCTGCTCAGGCAGAGGCTGCTTGGCTGAACTTTGTTACGTGAATAATAGGGGGTATTTTTGGCTTTTAGAAAGCTCAGCAATATTCCGGGGACACGAGGATCGCCTCAGGAAGAGAAAGGGAATACAGCAGTTTCTTGAGGTCACCGATTCTTGGTGTTTCGGCGATGCGCAGGTCTTGGGGAATTCCAGAACCCGATGCGCAAAATCCTGTCACCTGCCGCACAAAACCCCTGTGTTGTGTTTTTTTCATTTCCCTATCACAAAATCCAAAGCAATCACTTACACATTTCTCCCATCCTAATCAGCACCAAAACGCAAAGGGCAGAAGAGAAATCAGCAACAGGCTGGAGACACGAGCGCTACCCCGAGCCCGGTAAGACGGAGGGAGCAGCCGGTGTTCGGAAGCACAGAAATATCCTCGCTTGGGGCTGCGGCCACTCAGTCCTGTCGCGGAAAGCTGGACACACACCCCCCTCCCCAAGTGAGTCACCCGGGAGCTGCCAGCCCCGGTAACCCGCCGACCCCTCCGCTTCCCGACCCGCCCGCCGCATCACCGGGGAGGGGGCAGCTCTCGACCGAGAGCTACCGGCAGCCGGGCCGCCAGCACAGCCCGACCCCCCTTCCAGGGGACGGAGCCAGAGCGGGCGGGATTAAACGCCTCTCGCTGGGGCTGTGGGGGCAGGTACGGGCCCCCCCAGCCCGACCCTCCGCCCGGATGGCGTACCCCGCCGCAGAGGGCCGAGCGGCACCGGCGGGGATGGACCAGAGCGGCCCAGGTCTCGGGAATCTGTGCCCGCTCCCCCTCCCCGGACAGAATTCGGGCGTAGAGACACCCCCGGGCCGGGCCCCCGCGGCAGGAAGCGCCTCCGCTCCGCACAGGGAGCCCCGGGGAGGCCCGAAGCTCCCCCACCCGGTGCCACGGGCGGCGACGGGCCCCGGTAACAGCCCCGTCGGGGAGTTTTCACCGTTCCGGGACTAAATTAACCCGAAACCACCGCGTTTAACGGATTTACCCCCAGCAGCCCCTCCCACCTCCCTGCGCCCGCCCAACGCGGCCTCGGGGGACGGAGCCCCCCCCCAGCCCGGACGGGCCCTGGCCCGACCCCTCACCGGCGCCCCCCGACCAGCCCCGGGGCCCGGCGCGGCCGCTGCCCCGCAGGAGTCTCCTCCCGCCGATACCGGCTCCGGGGCAGGGTCGGCAGCCTCGGCAGGGAGCCCCCCCCCGCTCATTCCCAGCCCCGGCACTCACCTCACCTCACCTCCCCGCCGCGCTCCCGCTCCGCCGCCGCCCGGCGCCGCCCAGCACCCCCCGCGCCCGCCGCTTCCGGCCCCCGCCCCGCGCGCCGGAAGTACGCACGGCGCCGGGAGGAGCTTGGGTCGGCCACCGCTCTGTGATTGGCGGGTGGGGTTGGGGGTGTGGCTGGAGGGCGAGGGGTGGGGCTGGAAGGGCGGGGTCTCGCTTGGTGGGTGGGGCCACGGAGGTGCTGGCGGGGGGGCGAGGGGCCGGATGGGGCCCGGGACCTCCGGGGAGGGGCTGGGGGGGCTCCGGGATCCTCGAGGTGCCCGAGACCCCCACAGAGAGGCTGGGGGGGCTGAGAGCCCCAGCAGGGGCAGCTGGGACCCCCCCAGGGCAGGTCTGGGGGAGGGCTGCAGTCCCCCCAGGAGGGGCTGTTGGGGCGGTGGGGTCCTCAGGAGGTCTGGGACCCCCGGAGAGGGGTTGGGGGGCGGTTTGGGGTGCTGTGAGGAGGTGGGGACCCCTGGGAGAGGGGTTAGGCTGGAGGTTGGGGCCCTAGAGATGTGGCTGGGGGCTGCACCTTGGGTCTCCGGGTGGGGCTAGATGGGATGAGCCCCCCTTGGGGAGGGGGCTTGTCCTGCCCTTGCCGGGGCAGAACTTGGCTGGGGAGCAGGGCGGCCTGGGCTGGGGCTGGGAGGAGGTGGAAGGGACCCATCGGGCCCTCCCAAACGGCACCTGGCTGCGTCTGGGGGAGCTGAGGTCCAGGCCCCTCCGAGCTACGTGTGGTGGGTGCAGGATGGGGGAACGGTCCCGCTGGGAAACCGCTGACGATCGAAACAGCTACACCCTTCCCACAGGGTAAAATCCTGGAGGGCTCTGGGCCCCTGATGCTCTGTGCCGGGGGTGGTTGTCATTGCTGGCTCTGTGTGGCAAAGACGGTTTTACTTTTGGTGTGTGCTGGCTCATCCCAAACATCCAACAGCTCCTACAAGGCTCCCGTGTTTCCCCGGGTACGGAGCACTTTGGAGCCTTGTGCTCACAGACCCTCTTTGATCCGAGGGTCTCACAGCACTTGGCAGAGGATGGATAAATATTGTTGTCCCAGCTTTGTTGCTGGAGAGGCCGAGAACAGGGCAGTCAAGGGAAAAATAACTCAGTCAGGAAGAGATCCCTGGAGTCAACATGGGATTGTTCCCAGAGGAAGCTTCGCTGTCTGCTTTTACCATTAGGGCAGGACTTGCTCTAAAAAGGTGTTTGCTGCCACGGTAAGAGAAAGGGCAGCCGTCCTCCCTGCCTGCTGCGAGGGACCTGGACCTTTGCTCCGCGTTTTTGGGTCCCGGCAGCCCTGGGGAGGGAGTTGAAGCCGCCCCTGGGGCCAGGGGTTTGTGCAGACAGACAGAGCGTCTGTTCCGGTGAGGGCTGGGACACGTTGACAGGATGGGAAGGAGGAGAAAACCCGGAGAGGTCGGCTGACTTTACCGCCGCTTCCTGCCCTCTGCTTTGCTACCATAGATGGTCACGTCTGCCGCAGCGCGGGGTGGAAGCGGGGCCTGTCCGCTACCAAGCTCCCAAGTGGAGATCTGGGTTCCATCTGTGGGATCCCAAGCTGTACAGGCGGGAGCAGGGCCGAGCCTGGAATCAGCCGAGGGCTGGGAGCAGGATCACCGGGAGCGTGGCTCTGCTGACATCTAGTGAGGTTGTCTCCTCCAGCTTGGCGCTCCCTGCGAGCTGGGGAGGCGTTCAAAACCCTTTGAAGGTTTGATTTTTCTGAGCAGCCAGTGGATAGGAGTTGTGGCTGCTCAGAAAGACGCAACTCACCACTATCCCCCCCTCCCCTCCGTGCAGCCCCCCCAGCTCTCAGCCGCTGCCCTGGCAAACCACGTGGAGCCAAGCGAGACCTGCACCACTGCCCTCGCATCGTCCTTCCCAGTTCAGCTTCCCAGGAGCAGCTGCCTGCAGTCACCAATGCCATTTGCCTGGTTTTCTTGCCTCATTTTCCACCCTGCCAACACCTGATCTGCCTCTTGCAGCTGTCTCCATCATGATCAGACACCTTAGGATCAATTGACATGATGCAAAATAGAAAATAAGATACAACCACCTCTTTTCCATGCAGCCAATGACTTATATTTTGTAGGATCCTGTAACAGTCACAGCAGTGAAGCACCAGCCACGTCCTGCCTCGCTGGTGTGCGGGCAGCGGTAAGCCTGGTGGGCAGCAACAGGCAGGAGCCGTCCTCCCAGGCTGCATCCGCAAGGAGGAACTGAGACCGGGGAGAGGAACTAGAAATAACCGGAGAACAGGGAGAGGAAGAGCGCTGCTCACTGGGGATATCGCTACCCAGCCCCAAGTCGGTCTGTTTGCTTCTGGGGTGGGTCCGTTCCGCTGAACGTGGTTCCTGAAGGAACAAAGATCAAGTTCCTGGTGAGGCTGGGTCACGGAAGAGCTGCCTGTTTACGGGAGGACTGTAAGCCAGGTCAGTGCTCAGTGGGGCATCCTGGTGCCCATAAACCATGCCAGCCTGTGACTGATACGGTCCTCCCTCCAGGGAAAACTTTACAGCTTCCCCATGCTGCTGCCAAGTAGTTGGTGCCTCGTCCCCCTTTCCTCCAAGCACCAGGGGAATATTTGCTCTTTTTTTTAGCCACAAAATGGCTAAAATGCCTTTGTGTCCCCTAGACAGCGCCCTTTGGCTTGTTGCAGCCGAAGGAGAGCACTTGTCCCTGCTCTATTGTGGGGCGAGGAGGGCACTTGTCTGAGCTCCAGCCCAGGTCCTTGTGGTGCTCAGCAGCCTCCAACTCCTCCGCAGGAGCAAACACCATCCTGGCAGGGGCTAAGGCAGTGCTGTGCTTTCAGAGCTCCCTGAACCGTCTCTGGTTAAGGCTAAGCCTGAGCACTGGCCTGCACACAACACTTCATTTCTCAGCAAAGCAATTTAAAGCTTCATTCCTAGGAAAAGGTGTTAATTTTTTTTTTTTTGGGGGGGGGGGTAGCAGGAAACCATCTTGCTGCCCCATTAGTTTCTGGCCACATACTGCAGCGCCTTGGCTGCTTACATCCTTGGGAACAGTGGGTTTGCAAAACATTAACTAAAGCCCACCAAAACAGGTCGGTAGCCTTCAGTCTCTATTTGCAGACAAAGTGAGTGACCTCAGGCAGGTGGCCCAGACAAGGTGACCCCTGGGGACAGCCGTACCCAGGAATGCCCTGGGTTAACTCTGCCTTCCCCAGCTGGTGACAGAGCCCAGCCTGGGGACCAGTGTGCCGGGGAGGTGGCCCTGCTCACCATGACCCGCCGGCCAGTGCCTCTGTCCCAAGCACAGCCCTGCTTTGGCAATCCTGCTTCTCCCCGGAGCTTCCCAGGCTGAGCTAATTTCCAGCTGGATCTGTTTCCCCTGGGTGATTGCTGTTGCAGTGTGGGGCAGGCAGGTCCCTCCAGCCCAGGGGCCAAGGGGAAAGCGTCCCCACCAGCCGCTGTTTGAAAGTTTCATAAATCTCTTCCTGCTGCAAGATAAACCCGAGGCTCTTTGCCCTTTCCCTGAGGATAAGGAGGGGGGTTATTCCTCGCCCTCTGCAAGGAGTGACTTTTCACACTTCCACTTATCCCCCGTAGGGTAAACAGACACAGCACGGCCACTCTCACCTTGGGGACTGTCCCTCCGTCTGCGTCGTCTGAGGAGGGGGGGGACCCGCCTCTTGGCAAAGCCACCCTTGGTGGCAAACAGAGGATATAAGTCCAATTTGGCAGGTTCATGTGCTGCCCTTTGGAGGCCGTGACTGATGTTTTCCCGGTTTTGTCCCCTCCACAGCCACCTACCCGGACAAGCGCCCTGTGGTTGGGGTGAACATCTGGTTGTGCCCCATCACTCGCAGCCCCCTCTCCACCTTTCCCCTGGCACGTCCAGCCCCGATGGCATGTCACTGGCTCACCACGGTGCTGCCCTGTGGTGTGGCCAGGGCAGCGTCCTCCTGAAAAGCCCCTCCCAGAGCTTTGTGCTGCCCACCAGTCTGGGCTCAGCCATGTGCACTGGGACCACTGGGTGCTGGCACCCAGCAGATTTCCCCAGGGCTCCCTTGCAGCTTGACCAGAGGCCCTGGAAGGGTACGGGGTGCACTAACGTACTCTGAGTGTCGGTGGAAAGAGGGGTGCCCGCAGCAGCGTGCCCTCCCCTGCACCCCTGCCAGGCTCTTTCTACGAGCCCCGCTGCTCACGTGCACCTTCACCGATGCACAGTGAACGGCTCTTTCCCTTGGGAACAAAAGGGACCACACAACCTGGTTCCCTGAGCAGAACAGAAATGCTCTGTTCCTTTCCAGCATGGGCAACAATACCCCCCTAGTTTGGGAAAAGGCTCCCCAAGGCCCTGGCACCAGACCAGTAAGTAACCCCTGCCCCAGCTGGCCCAGGATCCCGTTAAAGCCCATCAGCTGGGAATCAGGGCTGATTCCCAGCACTGACATATGGTTTCCGGGCAGCACGTATGCTGTTACAGGCATCAGCTCAGCAGGTGCTGAGCACACAGCTGACACCCTGCATTTTCCACGTTCTGGCTTTGATTTCACAGGGCCAGCGCTGCCCCGTATGTCAGCCCCAACACGTGGCTCACCCGGACAGAGCAGCGATGTAACTCCAGCTCTGCAGGGAGGTGCTTCCCGGACACTGGGGTGCATTTGCTCCATCCTCAAGGTTAGTGTGGATTAAGCCATAGCACAGCTGCTGCTGGAGGCCAGCCGTAGGTGTGGGCAACATCTCCCCATGCATGGGAAGTCCTCCCCAGGGGAAGACTTGCCATGCCAGAGAGGCTTTCTTCACACTTGGAAAGCCCTCTCTAATCTCAGCTGAAGCAAGACACGGTCTCTGCTTCAAGGCTGGAGTTTTGCCCAGGGCTCAGTGCTATCAACACCCATAGTCATCTTTCCCCCCCCATCTATTTTCTTAAAAGCCTCAAACAGAAGAGGTGTGCTCAGCTAGGAATGTCTGGGCCCCAGTTCAAGCTCAGTATGCTTTTAGTCTTTTGAGCTGGCTGCAAAAAACTTGAACAGAGGCTCCTCGTGAACCCCGCAGAGCCAAAAAAGAGGAGGCAAAGAATAAAATGTCCCTGATTTCTGTTGAAACTCTGAAAAGAAAAGCTAGCAGCAATCTTGCAAATCCTTGGAGACAGCGGCGCTGCCCACACCCCTTGGAGGCAGCCAGGTCATAGCAATGGCCAGGATGACTCCTCGCAAACCCGGCCAGGAGCAGGGCAGGGGTCAGTACATTTGCAACAATCTCGAGCTCTGTGCTTGGCCGGAGCACTGCCGCCATCCTCCTCCTTTCACCTGCCCTGCCACAGGGGCTTCAGAGCACTGGCTTTCTCCTACCCTTGTTCCTTCATTGCACGCTCCATCCCTGGGGGAAGCAGGCAGCACCCAGGCCAAGGCTAACGCCGCCTCTTGCCCTCTGCTCAGCACAAAGCCAGCTCCCAGCCTCCTTGCATCATCCCTTTCGCTTCTTTCCATGACCCCGGCCATGGTGGCAGAGTGGGGCCCAGTTGCCTATTCCCAGCTAAGGTCTAATCCCTCTGGCTATTTTTAAAACCCCATCCTCATTCCAGTCCTTTGTACCCAAAAGTGGAACAAAGGATGAGCCATCCTTCCTCCGAGCCCCCCTGCGCAGAGGGGCTGCTCTCAGCTCAGGCACTGACCCCACAGATTTCTTGGTGTGACAAACGTGCTTAACAAAAGGCAACAGCCCTGTCCCCCAGCGCAGCAGCCACATGGACAGAGCAGCAGAGCTAGCACCGTCCCCTCACACTGGGGATTTGCCCCAACTGTATGGGCAGCTGCTTCATCTCCGGTGCATCCTCCAGCCTGCTTTCCCCCTCTGCATTACACTTGCTGCCACAGGAGTGCAGTGCTCCCACTGAGCGGGGACGGCAGGGCTCTCCCCGTTTCTGCTGCGGAGAGGGGAATGCGAGAGCAAGGTATAAATATCCACAAAGATTAGCGCTTGCACAGCACTCTGCCCTGGGAGAAAGTGTTGAGTGTCACCCACAACCCGCGTTCCCTTTCTCTCCACTCCCCAGCTGCCTCTCCTGTTTCCAGCCCTGGGTTCACAATCTCCGCAACCAGCACTTTCATTTCATTCCTCCCTCCACCCCCGTTCCCTCTCCAAAGAGAGAAAATAATAGAGCCTTTGTTGGGTTGCTGCAGCACAGGCACCGAGCAAGGAGCCGCACAGGGGTAAGGGGCTACCGGGCACGGATTACGGCATTCCTGCACCTTCAACTCAGGAGAAGTCAATCCTGCGCCCCGTGGCGTGTAAAGGGACCCCAGGTTTGCTGACATCCACAAAAAAAGCAGCCAAACAAAAAAGAATCCTCCACACTGCTCACTTCCCCCGCTTTTATGTAAATTAATATTAATAGGTCCTCGAGTTCGGTTCTGTACAGATATATACAAATAGGAAATAGTTTCATATTTACATCATTAAGTTAATTAGGCTCTGTAAAAAAAGAACAGCTTTCCAAATTAGTGTCATATGTACAGACAGCAGAGGTGAGCTCACGTCCTTGGCGCGGTCACATTGACAGTGTAATGTACACTAACCATTACCCCCGGTCCCACAGGCGATCGGCCCCACACAGGCCAGGCACAGACTGGCAGCAGGCACGAGCGTTACGAGCAAAAGGATCCCGCTCCGGGCTTTTCTGCTCTCCGGGACCCGGCAGGGAACAGTGCTTGTTTCTTGTGAGGCACACAGGTACCACAGGGTCAATTCGTGTAATGTACACTACCAGCGCTCTGTGGATCCCATGGAAGGCACAAGACCGGCACAGATCTCGTGTTTGAGTCGGTGGATGCTCTGCACAGCTTCTCCCAGGCGCTCCTTGCTGGTGCACACCTGCGGCGGCACGAGGCTGGTCCAGCCCCGGAGGGGCCGAGTCCTTCGGAGAGCCCCAGTGTGAGCGGACGGACCCAGCCCGGGGTCACACGATGCTGGCCAGTTCTGTGTTGTCCGACTCAGAGCTGCTGTTGCTCTCCTCCCTGGGAGAAAAGCGTTGGAAAGGAGGCATGGAGTGAGCCGTGGAGCAAGTCCTGCCTCCAAGCAGACTTCTGCCTTGGAGCATAAGGAGCTTCCGAAGGGCTCGAGAGGGACGTCACCGCATTGCGCAGTCCCCAGAACAGAGTTTTCTTTAGCAACTGGGGCGGGTTCCCCGTTGATCTCAAACACTTCACGCCACCTCTTTGGAAGTTGGGATTGGGAAAACAAGTCAAGCCTTCCCTCACCCCACCACCCACGGAGTCCTGGAGGATTCCTGGACAAGTCACAGTGTGTCCCAACCCGTCTGGGCCTGATCCTTCCCCCACACGCCCTGCTGGCGTGCTGTGCTTGCTACCTCCATAGCACAAGCTGACACTCACCTTAAGTCCTGCAGGGCTTTCTTGTTTTTCCTCCGCTTCTCCTCGTCGATGGGGTACAGCTTGAACAGGAGCAGGCCCAGCAGGATCAGCCCCACGGGCACGGCGGACACCAGCATCTTCAGGGTGATGTTCACCTTGCTGGGCTGGGAGCAGCCCCGCGTCTGGTACCCTGCAAAGCTGCGGACAGAAAGGGACTTTCAGGCAAAGGAGTTTGCTGGAGACAAACCTGTCCCTGAAGGGAGAGGTCTGTGGAGCCACAGCTGGATTTAGACCCCCCCCACCTCCCTCCCAGCCCTTGGGAAGCAGAGACGCCTGGATGTGGAGGCACCAGACTGGCCTCCCTCCCTCCTCCTCAGCTCCCACACAAAAACTCACTCTAAGCTGAGTGTGGAGATGCCCAGGGAGACCCCAGAGGTGAACTTGGTGAAGAAGACGTAGAAGGAGAAGAAGATGGCTTCATGGCCATGGGAGTCAGGGTGCTGCAGCTTGAAGTCATCTATGACGTCCGGGAGCATGGACCTGTGTGGAGAGTGGAATAGTGAACACTAGGACAAAGCCAACAAAGCATTTCCTCTCCCTGCTGGGAGGATTTCCCTCCAAGAGCCCCATTTTGGGCTGAAAACATTGCAAAAAGGCCTCCCAAGGATTTCTAACCACTCCAGCAGGCCCTGGAAGCACCTTGCCCAGCTCCTGGGGCGCAGTGCTGAGAGCACCAGGACCTCACACTCACCAGGGCAGGAGGAAGGCGGCTGCGACGCTGATCCCAGCTGCAACGGCCACGATGTAGGTGACGATGAGGTTACTGTCCAGGACAGCCACCATGATGAGGAAGGGGATGGCAGACTGGATAGGGGACAGAAACCAGGTTGGCGTCAGCAGTGCCTGACCCAGACTCCCTGGCCTTTCCCCTTCCCTCCCATGCATGCCAGCCCTCCGACTGCAGGGACGGCTGGGGAAGCAGCAGTGCAGCCTTCCTCCCAGAGCCCCACAGTGGCCATTTCAGCTGGCCGTGGCCACATCCACAACAGCACAAATAGCAGGAGGAGGGACAGGCACCAAATCAGCAGCAGCAGCCACCCCTGCCCAGCTCCGGGCCCTCGGAGGGACACAGCTCTGCTCACCCCATGTGGGAAACACCATCTTCACATGTACCTCTGCGCTCGAGGGGACCCACTCACCGAGATGCCCACATAGACAGCAGTCTTCTTCCCACAGCGGGTAAGGAACCACTGCCAGAAGGGAATGGTCAAGGTGGCCGAGAGCTATGGGAAGAGAAGGAGGTCATGGTGTCACTTGCTGGCCAGGCTCTTCTCTGGGGCAAAAGGTCTTCTCAGCAAGGAGTAGCTCCTGGGCATAGCCTCTCCCATCGCATTTCCAGCACCTCCGATTTCCACATGCTCCCTCCCAGGGCCGGCATGCAGCCGCGCTGCCTGCTCCTGCCCTCACCCCATCCCTCGCCTGCCTCCGCTCCCGGGAAGGAGAGGTTGCAATTGGAGCAGGTACATGGGGCCACCTCCTCCCCCAGTGCAGAGCACCCTGGCACCCGGCACCGCCGTCCTCAGGGCACGCTTGCTCAAACAGAGGGAGGACCCGACTCGATCCTCAGTGCTGGGAAGGGACCTGATCCTGTCACTGCTGCCTGCACACAGCATGGCCACGAGCCAGGTTCTGCGGGGACCTCAGCACCTTGGACCTCTCCATACCACGGAGCAGGGCGGGTAGGAAGGGCTCCAGGGAAGAGGCAAGCTGGAAAGGACTCCCGAGGAGCTGTTTTGCTCCATCTTCCTGGCAGTAAACACTGAGATCCTTTTCTCGAGGCAGGGGGGAAGGGAGATAAGTGGCAGGATTTGGACAAAAGGCCCCCACGGCTCCTGGTCTCCCCGGTCTTTGGCCGCCTTCACAAGGGAACAAAGGCCTCGCTGTTCCTGCCAACCAGCCTGGCCTTTGCAGGACATTTGGCAGCTCCTCCTCCCTCCCGTCCTCCCGGGGGACCTTCGGTCACTGTCCCCACGGTGGACTAGGTGGACTATGGTAGCCCCATGGCCTCCCTCCCCTCAGCCCACAGAGCACCCGTCCCGTGCCGGCTCCTGGAGAGGACCCATGGGATCCCTCAGCATGCATCCCACTGCAGTCCCAGCCCCAAGGGACTCCAGGGTGAGGCCATACGCACCATGATGGCCAGGAGGATGTTCTGGAACTCATTGCGGAAGCCCAGGGTGTAGGTGCAGAAGAGGGCAAAGTTACCCTCCAGCAGCTGCGGAGGAGGCAGACAGTGGTTAGGGGGGGACGGCCACCTCAGCCACCCCGGAGGCATGCGCTCCTCCTCACAAGGCTGCGCCCAAAGCGTAAGCAGGGGAAGAAAGCGGCCATTCACCGAGCCGTCTGAGGGCATGAGGCTACATCCTTCCTCTCTGCCCGGGGCAGCTCCGGCTCATTGAGCTGCCACCTCACATGCTCCCAGCCCGCCGGGATCCTATTTGGGCCGTACGCTGCTTGTCCCCCAGCCATCTCCAAGCCCAACTGCTGCCCTTCCCTCTCCCCCAACCTCCAAGCCCAGCTGTGCTTACCATGAAGGCCAGCGAGGTGAAGAGGAAGCCGGCAATGAGCTTGATATAGGCACCGTGGTTCATCACCAGCTTCAGCCCCTGGAAGAAGGAGACAGGCTCGTCCGACTGGAGCTCAGAGGACTCTGGAGAGCAGAGCAAATCAGCCCATCGTTAGACCCACTGAAACAGCACCCTTGGGTGCAAGGTACGCCTATGAGCACCCTGCACAAGCCCCTGCCCACCTACAGCATCACGCCCCAAGGGAGTCAGGGCAATGCCTGCAGGGATCTCCCTGCCCTCACCCAGGGGTCCTTCAGCCCCACGGAGGGGAGAGGATGGCCTGGCTGATTCGGCCAGGATAAGCAGAGCTGGTCACAAAACAGAGGGAGGGAAGGACAGAAACTACCGGACTTTGGATATCACCTCACCCCGGGACGCCCTAGTTGGCACCAGCAACCTTGGCCAGGCAAAAACTGCAAGATAATGTTTATCTCCGACAGTGCAGAGCAGAGAGCTAAGTCTTCAGGGCTGTGCTGTAACATACCCTGGAGATGCTCTGGCCTCCTGCCCACAGCGCTGCCCTTCTGCAGCACCTTCCCCAGGCCCCCAGACCCAGACCTCAGCTCTACCTGCCCCTCTTCTCTGGGGCTGGACCCACGAATGAGGGGCTGATAGCTCAGCCAGGCTCCTGGGGAGCCCCTGGCAGAAGCCACAGCCTTTCCACGAGTCCAGAATATTCCAGCATGTCTCAAGCCTCACCTCTCTTCTCCTGCACGCCCACTGACAGGATCACCGCGCAGAGGATGTAGAGTCCCCCGATGACACCCGCAGCGATCATGTAGGCATTTCTCTGTGCAAGAGGAGGGAACAGTGAGGGAGGGGGCTCATCCCAGGAGCCAGCCTGCTCAAAAAGGCAAGGAGAGTATGGCAGGGGCTGCCAGCAGGTCCCCCCAGCTTACCGTGTCTGTGAGCGACCCAGTGTCATGCGTCATGTTTAGCTCCTCCATGGCCACCGAGGAGTTGGTCTTGCCGATGAAGAGGGGGCTCTCGATGCAGGGAGTAACCACCTTGCCCACGATCTGGCCCTGGATGGCAGTGCCCAGCACGGTGCCCAGCACTTCCACAGTCATACCTGGAGGGAAAGGCCAGTGGGTCTGAGCACAGCCCTTGGGCACCCAGGGCATGGGTGCAAAAACCCTTCTCCAGAGCAGAGCCTCCCCAGCTGTAATTCATTGTCCTTCACCAGGAGAAATGAGCCAGCCCAGCTGTCCTACAGCTCCCTCCACATCACCAAGTGATAAAGCCTGTGCTACACAGGGAAGGAGAATGTCTGCTGGGGAAACTGAGGCAGGGACTGAGGCCAAGACTTGGTCATGCTGCTCCTACTGCTATGTGACAGAGCAGGAGAAAAGGCTCAGGAGCTCAGATCCCCCACCATCCGCTCCAGGCTCTTGGCCATAAGCTCCTCTCAGCAGACTAGACAAGGATGTCTGCTGGAGGAGCCAGGGAAGAGGAATGGGAAGAGCTGGACCAGGTGCAATTCAAGCCCTGAACAACGTTCATCACACACCATCCTTGGGGTGGGGTGTGATCAAATGAGCCCTTCCAGCAGGGCATCTGGAGGAGGATCATGCCCCAGCGAGAGCTGCAGCAAAGGAGCTGAGCACCGGCTGCTCCCTGCCCACGGCGAGGAAGGGAAGGAAATACTCTTACGGTAGGCGGTGGCCGAGTCCCGCTCGCTTTGCTCCCTGCTGATGAACATGGTCAGCGCCGAGTAGGGCACGTGGAAGCACTGCAATGGCATGAAGAGAATTAGCTCAGGGATGGGAACCTGCCCCACTGCATAGCTCAGCAAGGTGAAGGCAGGGATTCATCCTCTCCATCCCTCACCCACCGGCACTGGTGTGTGCAGAGCCCAACTCACCGTCACAAGGGTCTGGAAGATGCAGTAGAAGACCAGGTACCACATCACTTGGCCTCTGGAGATGTCCGGCACAAACCAGATGAGGAAGTAAGAGATGACAGCAAACGGGGTGGAGAAGATGATCCTTTGGGAGGACACAGCATTAGCCTCGCGGGCACGCAGCGCCTGGGTAACCCCACCAGCCCGGCTCTCCCCGCTGCCACACATCCAGAGGGGTTCAGGCATCTGATTTTGGGGGCTTCTGAGCTGTCTCAGGGTGGCCCACCCTGCTTCAACACTTGGACAGGAGGTTGCCACAGGGGTGATTCAGACCAGGCTGAAGGCAGCAGCTCAGGTCGGAAAGGGGAAGAGCTGACTCAGACTTCCAGGGAAGAGCTTTATTTGCTAAAACAGACATCCCTGATTCGATGGCAGGGACTGATCTGCTCCTGCGTTCAGCTTCCACCCCCGGCCCTGACCTCTCCCCCAGGCAGCACTGCTGCGTGTTCAGCGGGATGTAATCACCTCCCTCATCCCGGCAAGGGCTGGGGAGCCGCCAGCCCTGCTCCCCAGCCACATGGGCCCAGCAGACAAATGCCTCTCACCAGCTTGGCTTTGCTGCCAGCCCCCCCCGAGCCCCGGTCCCAGAGTCACCTCTGTTCCGCTGGCAGCAATGGGACAAACCATCAGCCAGCAGCAGGGCTGGCTCCTTCTTTCACCCCTGCCTAGCTTCCCAGAGCTGCGGGCACAGGGACACGGGATGCAAAGTGCAACAGAGGATCGGAGGGGATTACTCAAACACTGGGCCTTGGCAGCAATCCCCGCAGGACTGGCCAGCGAGGGCGATTGCAGCGGGGAGCCACCCAGAGCATCTCTCTGCTTCATCCAGCACATCGCACAACCCTTGTCCTGCTGCAGCCCAGATGGGGAACAGCTCCACTCTGCACCAGCAGCCTGAGGACACCACAAGCACCCAGGTCCCCCCATCACTCAGGAGGGCACAGGAGGAATTCCTCCTCCTGGAGGGAAGTGAGCCAGATGTTGAGGTTGCATCCACATCTGTTTAGGAGACAGATTTTGCTTGGGGATTTGGAAGCACCCTGTGCTCCACAAACTACTGGACGGACGCTGCGTCCTGGAATGAAGCCAGCAGAACCGGACATGGGAGAGAACCACGCATGGTCAGGGCTGGCCCTCTGCCACTCCGCTGCCAGGGTACAGCGAGATCTTTCCGTCCGGGCTAACGTACAGGATGCAAAGTTTATATTTAAAGTTGGGCGGGACGGAGGGGAGAGAGCAAGAAACTGGATCTCCATGGATGGAGAGCCGGCAGAGGCATTGCACAGGACCCAACACATGCACATTTTTCTGCAGGCACGTCACCCCGGTGGGGGAGGAAAGGGGCGAGCCAGCTCCAGCCACTCCTCTCCCGCGCACTTATTGCCGCACGCATACGTGGAGCCAAGGGAAATTTTGAATGAGTCACCGCAGCCGCGCGGGAACCGCGTCATGCTCGCCGTGGGCGCCAGCGCGTGCACGTCAGATGTGCCAATCCCCCGCGGGCCCACTCCAGCACTGGGACCGGCGTGCTGAGCCCTGGCCAGGGCTGACCAGCAACTCCTGCCAGCGGCAGAGAAGTGACTGCGAGTTACCCCTGACCGAGGCCAAGGTGATTAAGAAGCTTGGATGAGGCCGCCCTGACGCGCTCGCTCATTGGCCACGGCGCGATGGCGTGTTCCTTTGTGCTGCGGCTCGCACACCCCTTCCCAGCCGGGCGGTTAACCGTTTGCAAGCGGCTGCTGCCCTGGAGAAGGAAGGTCAAAGCCAAGGCTCTTCAGTCACCAACACATCAAGGAAAAGTTTGGTCACCGGATAGTCTGGGATGGTTGAGGAAATGGGGACTTGCTCAGGGCTGGGGACAGAGCGGGGTCCCCGAGGCTGGGAGAGAGGAGGAGGCAGCCAGTGGATGAGCTGCTGGGAGAAAATGCAGCAAAAAGTGTTTCAAAAAGAAAAAGCTGAAAGGGAAAGAGGTGACAGCCCTTGGGGAAGGTCTCCTCTCCCTTCCGAGGGGCCAGAGCAGTCCCGAGCTTTGAGCTGGAGCCACCGGCACCCAGCTGGGGTTCAGCCTCACAGATCAGACCCTTCAGAGCCCGGCAGAAACTTTGGACAATAAACCCTCACACACAGGGGGGTTACACAGGGTCACCTCACGGGTGCTGAGGGTTGGGGTCAGGCAGCAGCCTCTGAGGCCACCACGCAGTCACGTCCTGCAGCACCTGCAGCTCCTGGCTTTGCACGCAGGGAAACTGAGGCAGAGAGCAGCTCCACAGCCACACCAGCCTGGGGTTGTGCAGCCCAACACAGCCAGCCCCACAGTGACCAACGAACCCTGAGTTCAGGAGGTTTAAACTCAGCTCAACTCCATCCAGATTGGACTCAGCCAGTTGCCCTTGAGCCATGTACAACAGCAGCAAGCTCCCCACAGCCGGCTGCCCCAGCACCGCTGAGGGGCCCAGCACAAGTCGAAAGCTCTGGCTAATTTTAACGAAGCGGGAGCCGTTTGGAGGAATGAAGCAGCTCCATCCCCACCCCCTGCCTCGAGGACGCGAGATTACAGAGAGCGGAGCCGCGGCGGCCATCCGAATGTGCCTGGCTATCCCGCGCAGCCCTGCCTGCACGCCCAGGCGGCTCCGCGCAGGCAGCCCTGCTCTAATCTCTGGACCCCAGACCCCGCCACACATGCAGCTGCAGAGAAGCTATTTCAGGCCATGCGTGGAGCCTGGCTTTAACAACAGCCGACTGCCACTGCCCAGAGCTATTCCAGGAAAGCCCAGAAGCAGAGGGTATAATCTGCGGGGGAGAGGACTGCATCCCTCTAATTCCACTCCCCCCATGCCCACCCCCTTTGCTGCATTGTATTTCAGCAATCCCACAGGCGCCCAGGACGTGGGTTATTTTAGCACAGGACATGCCACCATGTCCACACTTAGGCATTAGCACCCTGCAACGCTCCGTGTCCCGCACAGGGGCAAGCGTTTATGGATGTCCTAAGTCTGCCCTGGGTGCAGACGCAAGCCTTTGGGGCATTGCAAACCCCATCTCATCTGCTCTGACTCCCTTTGGCACCCCTTCGCTCAGCACCCCGCTCCCAAGGGCGGCGGAAGCACCCACGTGTGGGCACCCAGATCCATGACAGCTGTTTTCCTGCCAGAAGAACGTCCTCGTGACTGTCAGCCAGCACCCCACCACCGCGCATTGACCGTGCACACCCCCGTCCCTCCTCCCTGTGGGTGTGATGCCACCTGCTCTGCTGGCAACACGGCCCTGCCACCGTCCAGGGCTCAGCAATCACCGCAGGAACAAAGTCCAGCATCGGAGCAGCTCCGAGGAAGGCTGCAGTGACACGGAGGACATCCAGGCCCAGCTCGTACGGGGACAGCTTGGGACCGGTCAGAGTAACAAGCACAGACTTGAAGCCCCAGCTGTTAGCAGCACCGTGGGCTTTTTGGGGTGCTTGGCACCTCACCTGGGTGAGATAGGGCGTCAGCATGTCCTGCCCTGCAAACCTCATACCAAGGGACACCCAAAGCTGACTGGAAGTGCTGTGACACATCAGGCAGAGATGCCGGGTGCTACAAGCAGCTCTTACCAGGGCATCAGGCGGCCAAAGCGGGTCCATGACGTTTTGCTGATGAAGAAGCCCACCATGGGGTCTGTGATGGCGTCCCAGGCTCGCCCCACGAACAGGATGATGGAGGCGTAGAAAGGGTCCAGCTGCCGGGAGAAGATCTTGTGTCAGGACACGCAAACCCCCATGCCCCCGGCTGCCCTTCCTGAGCTCCTTGAGACCTTCCCAACCGTACTGCAATCCCACTGCTATTTGGGAGCAGTGGATGGATCCCTCAGCCTCTCTCTCCCCCTTGTTCAGGGGGATTTGAGGCACAGTGACCCAGTCCCTCCCAGCACTGCCCCACCACGCTCTTTCCACACCCAACTCCTGCTGTCTTAGAGCAGATCTCCCCGAAGTCCGCCCCACACCGAGCACGAGGGTGCCCCACGGGCACTTCTTCCTCCCCTTTTCACACCGACCCGGAACGCTGCGGGTTCGTGGGACAGATCCTGTGTCCCGCGGGACGGGACGGTCACCGCAAGCCCGTTTCATAGCCCGAGGCACGGAGCGGAGCGGCCACACGGCTCCACGCGTGGGACCGGCCTGGTGGGAACCCACAGCCTTCGGGCCGATGGCCACGCAGGGCCACGACTCCTCGTGAGCGACCCACACTCCCTTACACCCCGATGGGTCGCACTGGGCGCGCCCGTCTACCGGGCAAAGCGGCACCGGTGTGTGTGTGTGTCCCGGGCCCGGGGGCTCCCTCCCCGCTCCCGGTCCCCCCCCCCGGCCCGGGGGCTCCGGCTCTGCCCCCAGCCCCGCTCCCGGTCCCCCCCCCCGCCCCGGCCGTACCTGCGCCACGTCCAGGAGGTAGATCTGGAGGAAGAAGCCGAGCGCGCAGCCCGTGATCTGGTAGGGGGCCCCCCCGACGGCGTAGCACAGCTTGCTGCACACCGACAGCCGCTCCCGGCTCTCCTGCAACCGGGCTCGGCGTCAGCACGGCCGGGAAGCGCCCCCCGCCCCGGTACCCCCATCCCCCCCCCCCCGCCCAGGTACCCCCCCGGTGCCGGTGCCGGTGCCGGTCCCGCCGCGGCCCGGAGCTCACCCTGCGGCGGGGCTGGCGGCAGGCGGGCGGCAGGAGCCCCCCGGCCCGGACCCGCTCCGCGCCGCCGCCCCCGGCCATGCCGTGCGCGATGAATGGGGCCGCGCTGCCGCCCGCGCCGGCCTTGTACCGGCCGCGCCCCTCCCCGGGAGGGGGAGCGCCCGCCCCGCCCCCGCCTCCCGGGGCACCGGCCTCCTCCTCCTCCTCCTCCTCCCGCCCCGGCCCTTCCTCCAGCCCCCAGCCCCTTCCCTCCGTCCTCCCCCCCCGCGGCCCCAGCCTTCCTCCACGGCTCCTCTGTCCCCCATCCCTCACCCCTCCATTCCCCCACCCCTCATCCCTCCATCCCCCCTCCCTCATCCCCCAACCCTTCATCCCCACCCCTCATCCCTCCATCCCCAAATCCCTCATCCCCCAACCCTTCATCCCCACCCCTCATCCCTCCATCCCCCAATCCCTCATCCCCCAACCCTTCATCCCCACCCCTCATCCCTCCATCCCCAAATCCCTCATCCCCCAACCCTTCATCCCCACCCCTCATCCCTCCATCCCCCAATCCCTCATCCCCCAACCCTTCATCCCCATCCCTCATCCCTTCATCCCCCAATCCCTCATCCCCCAACCCTTCATCCCCATCCCTCATCCCTCCATCCCCCCTCCCTCATCCCCCAACCCTTCATCCCCATCCCTCATCCCTCCATCCCCCAATCCCTCATCCCCCAACCCTTCATCCCCATCCCTCATCCCTCCATCCCCCCTCCCTCATCCCCCCACTCCATCCCTTCCCTCCATCCCAGCCCATCATCCCTCCATCCCTTCCCTTTCTGCATGCCCCATTCCTCCATCCTACCCCCCCGGTGCCCCCATTGATGGCAGAGGCTGAGCAACGCCGCTTGCTCTACAAGGGGACAGGGCTGGAAGAGGCACTGTGACCCTCCCTGTCCCATGGGTTCCCAGTGGCACCGGCCACTGAGGGCTGAGGACTGGAGACCCTCAGTGCCAGCACCAGCATGGCCCCACTCTTAACCCCCCCGCCATGTGGGCCCATCGAAGGGGCCGAGGTGAAGCCGGAGCCCCCCCCAGAGTCAGCACCCATGGCCCCTGGCTGCTGCACAACAGCTTCAGTGGGTGACAGTGGCTCCGAGGTCCCAGCACCTCTCCTTGGGCCACCTGCAGTGTCCCCTGCACCATATGGACATCGATCCCAGCACCTCTTGGCTGTGCCGGGTGCTGTTTGCCCACCGGCAGGCACACGTATGCCTGTGCCAGTGCCGTGTCACCACAGTGACAGCCACCAACTCCACTCGGCTCGGGCCAACAGGGTTCAAAGATCACCCTGAGATGTGCTGCGAGATGGGGCTGCATAGCGGGGCCAGCGTGGCACCCAGTGCCACCGCCTGATTGCCACTTGGAGCTGGACTTGGAGCTGCCCTTACACGGGGACAGGGACAGGCAGGGAGGACAGGCAGGCAGGACAGGCAGCTGGCACCAAGCAGGGACCCGGGATGCAGCAGAGCCCGAGCGGGCACTGGGGACAAGCAGGGTGGGTGGCCCCTGGCATGGAGCGGTGGCACAGCAGTGGCACAGCATTGGCACAGCAGCTCCGGGCACTGCCCGGTTTTGGGAGCACTGAGCTGGTGTCACCGTTGACACACGGTTTCCAGTCCCTTATACAACGTGTGCAGCGGGTTCCCCCAGCGCTGCCACCCATCACAGCCGAGCGCCCAGCCGGCGCTCGGGGATGCCACCCGCTGGGGAAGGGGGCCCGTGCGAGGCTTCAGGCTGTCCAAATTTGTTCAGTGACACAAAATATCTTGAAGCAAGAGTGGAGCGAGGTGTGGGCAATGCCACTTGCCCAGCCAGTTTGGCAGAGACCTGCCTTGGGCTCCTCGCCCCGCCATGCCGCGCTGGCTCGGGTGCGTCTGGAACTGGGCAGCCCCTGGGCAGACATCCTGGTGCGAGCTGGAAGGCCCCCAGGTTCCCCAGGAGAAAGGATCCTGGTATCGAGGATGGGCTTGTACAACTGCTGGCACACTTGTGTAATGAGTTGGCCGGACTCAGCCCTCCCTGAGCATCAGAACTTGGGAGACTGGGACAAGCATCATGACCCTGCACTGAAGTGAGCAGCACAAGCAGTTTCAGAGGTCTCAGTTTTGGGGTTTAAGGGGTCTCGGTTTTGGGGTCTGTGCTGCCTCCTGCGCCGGGTGGCCAAGAGGAGTGTGTGGCCATGCCACGTGGCTGTGGCTGGCTCGCTGCGGGCTCTGGGTGCTGGCATGGAGCAGAGGGCCCTGGACACCCTCTTGCTGGGGATGACCACGTCCCTGGGCAGCATCAGTGCAGCCTCTGGGGACATCCACGTGAGACTGTGTCCCTGCCTGAGCCACCCCCAAAGCACAGATTTGGGTACCCCAAAGCACTCTGTTCCCCTGAAACACGTCGCCAGGATTCTGCCGGGGAGATGTGTTTGGGTCAACACCCTCCAGGCTCGGTGCAGGGCCCCTGCTCTCTGCCTCAGTTTCCCTCACCACAGAGAAGGCCTCTTGCACGGACAGGACTCCCATGGTGGCATGTGCCTGCCCTGGGGGGACCGGAGGGGACTCCCATGGTGGCATGTGCCTGCCCTGGGGGGACCGGGCTCCCCGGAGACAGGGTAATCTTGCCCTGAGCTCCCCATTGTGTTCGGCCCCAGCACTATTGCTCTGCTCCCTTTGTCCCAGGGGCTCCTCAGCTCCTGATGCTTTTGGCATTCCTGTCCTTGAGCAAAGCGCTGAGAAACTGCCTCCTGGGCAAAGGCGGCTTTAGGGAAACAATGAGCCGCCCTTTGTGCTGGAGATTGTGCAGAAAGACTGCAGATAGGTGTAGCCCCGCCTTACATATGAAGTAGGAGAAGTAGAAAGACCAGGATTTCCCCGGATTAGGAGGATTTTCTCCCCCCAGTCTGGTATTGCACAATTTCCGGTGGGGGATTTTAGACCTTCCTCCTGAGCAGATGCTCTGGGGGATCCTCACAGCAATGAATGAGCCGCCAAGGGCTGATCCCAGTGGGGATGTCGGTGCAGCAGCTTCTGCCAGGCTTGGGGTCCCCAGGGACCCACAGGTGGCTGGGGCTGGGCTGCTCACAGGGTCACCCTTGGCACCAGGACCAGCTCAGTGTGATGGTCTTGCAGGCGAGACCAGAGCTCAAATATCCCTCTGATGGTGATGCTACGCCATCCCGGCCTCCACATCCCTGAGCTGGGGACACCATCGGGCTCCGGGGGTGACTTCAGGGGCTGGGACACAAATGCTGGCCTTGGGGACATGGTTCAGCCCCGGGGACAGGGATAGGGATGGGCGCTACTCCAGTGGATGATGGCTCTGCCATTCCACCCGCCACCCACGCCTTCCCGCTGTCACAGATCCGGCACAGCCCAGAGCAGGAGCTGAGCAAGCGTGAGTGCACCCGAAACCAGACAGCCCTGCCAGGCTGGGCCAGGCAGGACGGGGAGCACGGGCTTGGGGGCAAATGGCAGTGAGTGGGTCCCAGAGCTGTTGCGGGGCTGTGGGCCAGCCTTGGCATGGCTCCCCGACTCGGGGGCAGCCCTGCCCACACACCGCAGAGCTTCTCCAGGGCTCAGGGCATCTCCTGGCATCGGGCAGGGTGTGCCGGGTGCAGGACAGGTCCAGGGGGGCTGAAGAGGCAGCGGGGCTGGAGCCGATGATGTATTTTCCTCCCCCTTCTCTGCGCTTCACTGCCTGCTAAATTCAGAGCGGGTGGCTGCACCCCCAGGGAGCTGGGGCTGGTGTGACCCCAGGGCTGTGAGCACCGTCCCCTGCCCCGTACAGCCAGGCAGTATTTCGTGGTGCTCCCGTACCCCGCAGGGACTTGGGCAGGCGTTTTGCAAGGGCGCAGCCAGCCCCCGCGGCCGCTGCCCGACAGCTTCACGGGGACAAAGGGGACGCGTTGCATGGCAAGCACGCAGCAGCCGTCCTGTGCTGCCCACACCTCTCCCGCGTGGGACACTGGGGAGCGTGTCACAAGGCTGAGGGGGACGAGATGGGGCCGGGATGCGTTGGCATAGGGGCTCACAGCCTCCGCTGTCCCTGGGGAGCCGGGATCCCTGCAGGGACACCAGGGTGGCTCGAAGGGTGCTGCTGCGGTGGGATGGGGACAGCTGGAGGCAGAGCCCAGCTCAGGGTGTCCCCGGGACACCCATCAGGCCCGGGGTGGCTGTCCACTGTGGGGAAACGCTTTGGGGCTGGAGCTTCAAAGTCCAGCCCTGCTGTCAGTGGGGATCCAAAGGGCACGGGGGCCCCAGGAGCTGCCTTGCATCATGTGCCAGAGCCGTGCCAACCACCGGCCGGGACACGGCAGCTCCCGCGGAGCTGTGCCAACACCGGGGGCACAGGCTCATTGCTGGCCGTGGAACCGTGCCAGCACCCTGCGAGTGGGGGGTACAGCGAGGTGCCAACCTGGCCCATGGGTGGCTCCCAGCCGTGTCACCCGCGGTGCCGCAGCCCTCGGGCACTCACCCACCCGCCCCTGTTTGCGCAGCCGGCGCGGGTGCTGGCAGCGAGAGGCTCTTCGGTGCTGTTTGCCGAGCGCCTGGAGAGGCCGGGATAAAAGGGCTGCACGGCCCCTCCAGCCCTCTCCAGCAGTGCTTTTGCACCTTCAAAGCATCCGGAGCCCCTTGAAGCTGGGACAAGCTCCTGCCTCACCCTGGGAAAAGCTGGAGAGGTCCCTGAGGCCAGCGGGGAGGGGGAAGGAGACATGGCCGAGAGCTATAGGTTGTAGGAGCCTTTGCTCCTGTGCCCGGGGATGTGTTGGAGCAGGCAGTCTGGGGCAGTGCCAGCTGTGTCCCCAATCCTGACCCTCCATCCCTGCTGACTCCAAACTGCTCTGGGGCAGGACGAACCTCCGCAGCCCCCACAGCAGCTCAGCCTCTGCCTTTAATGTTGTCAGGGCAATTTGTTTCCTAAAGAGAAAGAAAAGGCTTCACCCATGCTTCCTGGGGAGGGCGAAGGGCTGGGAGCAGCCCTGGGGCGGGAGGAGCCTGGCTGGGGACACCTCAGGGGACAAGCCCAGGGGTCCCAACCTGGGTGGGGACCAGACCCAACGCTGAGACCAGAGCTCAAAGGGACCATCAGCCCCGGCTCCCAGGGGCTGTGTGGGTGCCGGAGCTCCTGCTCCAGCCCTGCAGGCATGCGGGCGGGAACGGGATGCTCAGTGCTGCTCTGGATGGGCCAGGAGGACATGTAGGGTGCTGTGGCCATCGCGGGGACCCCACGGCACTCTCGTGGCTGGGAAACCACAGGCCCCAGCCCAGCACCCTCCTGCTGCGCTGCCCCAGATGCACGAGGCTGGCAAAGCTTTGCAAGCTCAGCCACAGCTTGTGCCAGCAAGGAAAGGGCTGAAGCGGCCCTGGGGCACCCCACATGCTCGGGGACCCTGGGGACAGGCACCAGCTCAGTGTCCACTGCCAGCCCTGCTCCTCTGCCTCCCTCGTGCCGTCTGCTGGCTTGGCAATGGGGAAACTGAGGCACAGAGTTGTGCACAGCGGGCAGCGCCGTCCCCCCTCGGCGCTCCCCTCCGGGCCCCCGCTCCGGCTCAGCTGAGCGGGGCCGGGGGTGCCCGGTGGGGTGTCCCCTCCCGGTCCCCGCTGCCCCACGGGCGGTGGATGCCTCACGGGCCCCGGCGCTGCCCGAGCCCCAGCAGGTGGCGCCCCGCGCCCGCCGGTGGCGGCGGCCGGAGCCCGGGACCGGGGGGGGCCGGGGGGACCGGGGGGGCTGTGGTGGACGGCGCTGAGCAGCGCTGGGATGTGCTGGTCCGTGCTGGGCTACACCGGGCTGCACTGGGCTCGTCCGTGCTGGGCTGTGCTAGTCCATGCTGGGCTGCACTGGGCTGTACTGGACTGTGCTGGTCCACGCAGGATCATACTAGGCTGTGCTGGGAAGAGTAGGGCTGCGCTGGGCTGTACTGGGTTGTACTGGGCTGGGCGGGGCTGTGCTGAGCTGTACTGGGCTGTGCCTGTCCATGAAGGACCATACAGGGCCGTGCAGGGCTCTGCTAGGCTGGGCTGCACTGGGCTTTACTGGGCTGTACTGGGCTATGCTGGTCACTGGACTGGGGCTGATTGCTCCCTGTAGGGCCAGTGCTGCAGCCTGGGGACCCAAGCCCCCCAGCTCCCAGTACCACCGGACGGGGCAGACCTTGTGGCCCTGACCACACTGGGTGGCAAAAGGAGGGTGCTGGGGCTGAAGTGGGTTAGCACACGCTGCTGCGGGGAGTCCGCTCGTCCCGGCTGGACTTTGCAACTGCACATGTGTGTGTGTAACGATGCCACAGTCATTAGTGCACAAGGTGAAAGCCTCGCCGTGTTTTCACAACGTTTATTGCCCTTCCTAGAAGGACTTTGGCAGTGGAGAGACGCAGCATCCCACTGCGCTCACCCCAGGCCCCGAGGACACAGCGTGTCTCTCCGGACCCCCAGGCTGGATGTGCTGGGTGCCGCATGGGCAAAGCCGAGTTTGGGCACCCACCAGTTTGGGTGGGAGCTGCCTGTGCGAGAAGGGCTCTGTTGTGCCCCTGTCCATCCCCTGCTTCCCTCCGGCCTGTTGCTCCCGGCTTTGCTGGCAGCTCCCGGCCCCTCCGGGTGGTGATTATTCGGGGGGGGGGCAAAGCTCCCAGCTGGACCTGTGAGGGTCTTGGTGGCTGCGGGGGCACCTCCGTGGGAACCCCCTGAGCAGGGCAGAAATGCTAAGTGACCCCACTGCTGCCCGGGGCTGGAGCCTCTCGCCTGCCTGTGTCCGCAGGGAATGGCCACGCAGCAGCCACGGGTGGCTGTGGTGGAGGACGGTGGCAAGTGCCCCGGTGCGGGCTTGGGAGCCCAAGGGGAGGTGGGGGGTGCCCAGGCAGGGGGAGGTGGATGGGAAGGGGCACCCAGGGGTGTTCTCTGGCAGTGGGTGATGCCTTGCTGTGACATGTCCCCCACTTCTCCAGCTTGCTTTGCCATTGCGCTCAGCCGAATGTCCCCAGGCCGGTGGCACAGCTACGCTTGGCCTGGGTGCCCCCAGCCAAACCCCTCCTTGCAGGACCCCCTCCCTAGCATTTGCAGAAGGGGGTCCCCCAAACCCCGACCTTTCTGATGGCCTGAGGATGGCATCGGGAGCTGGCGGGACGCTCGGGGGGGGCAGCGAGGGCCCCCCAGGCCAGCGCACGGCGTGGCCACTGGTTAACAGCCCCGTTAGCATCCCCGTTAGCAGGACCGGGGAACCCTGGGGCGGGGGGCCGCGGCACTGGGCCCCCCCCGGAGGGCGGGGAATAGGGCAGGGCCCCTCCCTCTATGCAAATCGCAGCCCGGCGATTGGCGGGAGGGCGGGGCCGGGCGCCGCAGACAGGCTATAAGAGCGGGGGGGAAAACAATGCACCCGCCGTCCCGGCTCGGTGGCTGGTGCCGCCGCGACCCGCAGCGCCGGGCGAGGTGGGTGCACCGGGGGGCTCCCCCCTTCATCCATGGGGGTGCCCCTTTCCTGAGCGGGGCTGTGGGTCGGGTGGGGGGGTGCCCCCTTTTCTTTCTGCCGCCCCCAGGCTCTGCCGCTTCCACTCCCCCCCCCAAATGCAGAGATGGAGTTTGACTCGTACCAACACTACTTCTACGACCACGACGCCCAGGAGGATTTCCACCGCTCCACGGCACCCAGCGAGGACATCTGGAAGAAGTTCGAGCTGGTCCCCACGCCCCCCCTCTCCCCCCTGGGTACCCCCGGGGAGAAAGGCTGCTGCTCGGGGGCGGAGGAGCGCTCCGGCTGCCTCTCCCGCTACTGCCTGCCCGGGGAAGAGCCGGAGTATCTCATCGGCACCGGGGAGATTTTCGGGAACCTGAGCGCTTTCATCCTCAAGGATTGCATGTGGAGCGGGTTTTCAGCCCGGGAGAGACTGGAGAAGGCGATGACAGAGAAACTTTCCACGGGCACGCAGAGGGCCACCCCCCACAAACCCTCCTTCGCCCAGGATTTCGGGTTCAGCAGCTCGGTGAGCGAGTGCGTGGATCCCGCCGCCGTCTTCCTTTGCCCGCTGGCCGAGAGCAAGGTCCCCGCATCCTCGGGATCCGAGGGCCAAAGCGATTCTGGTAAGGGATCGAGGGGCGGGCTGCCCCCGGCCCAGCCACCCTCCAGCCTCGCTGCGGGGAACCCGGCGCGGACGACACGCGTGTCCCCACATGTGCGTGCCGGGAGCCTCCCAGCCAGGCAGCGCCTTTGTTGCGGCTCCAAGCGAACCCCGGTCCTGGCCCCTCGAACAAAGCGGGCTCGGCTGCTCCCCTTCCCGCGGGGCTTCTGCTGGGGAAACCCCTGCCCCAGGCAGGAGGGTGCGTGGGGCTGCCCCTCCCGGCCGCTGCGTGGGTCTCTGGTGGTCCCGGCCCCACGGGAGCCTCGCGGGCGTGTTGGTGAGGGGCAAGTTTGCAGCTCGCCGTGGGAAGTTTGGGGTTTTGGAGCGTTGCAGCGTGTTCTGCCGCCGACTCGTAACCTCAGCTGCTTCCCCTGCCCCGCCGCGCACGGGGCCCACCCGGGACGGGCTTTCCTCGGGACAAAAAGCAAAACATCCCCTGGGGCCGGCAGGTTGCGGAGCAGCGGCCGCGTCCCCCGCGGCGGTGGCTGCGTGGGATGGGCAGGAACATCCCGCATCAACTGTGGCGCGTCCCGGGGCACGTCCGCGTGTCCCGCGTGGGGGGGGCGTGTTTACACGGGGGGTCGGGCTGGGAAGCGGATGCCTCTGGAACCCCCCAGCCGAGGGCAATGTGGTGCCAACCCCCCCCCGGCATCCCAGCCCGTAACCACCCATTTTAGTCCCTATTTACACACCCCCCCCCCGGCTCTCCCCAAACCCACCCGCCCCCTAGCCCCGGCGGGCGCCGTACGCCGTTTCCCTCGCTCCCACGGAAGCTGGGCTGACTCGGCTGCCGTGGAAGCGCTGACGCGGTGACGTGACCCCGTTAATAAATCTGCCGGTGGCAGCGACCTGCGCCGGTGAGTCACGGCGCGGGACGGGGACTTAATGCCATTAGGAACCCGGGGACGGTAAGCAGGTCGCGGGCGTTAAGAGGCTTAACCCAAATTGGTGGGGCCGGCTGGGGCGGGGGGGGTCCCGGTGGGGTCCCGGGATCGGTCCCGGTCCGGATCCGGCCGCGCCACGTGGGCGCCGAACAAAAAGCAACAGATTGCAAACAATGAGAGGGGGCCGCGCTGATGGACAGGGGCGGGGACCAATAGGGTGGTAGGACAGCCGGCCGGCCCCGCCAGACCGCCAATGGGCGGTTCGGTGGGGCGGGGCCCCGCGGGCCGACTTTTATTAATGAGCGGGGGGGGGGCTGCGTGTATATACACGTGGCTGAGACCGGTCGGGTTGTGACACTGATGAGCGCGGCCTGTGTGGGGACAGCGAGTGTCCCCCCGCTCTAGTAGCAGGGTGGCTTGGGCTCGCTGGGCAGAGGCCCCAGAACCTTGGGGGGGCCGGGGTGTGGGTTGGGGGCCACAAGCAGGAGGGTGCCCTGGAGCCCGGCTACTGTGGCCACCACTGGCCCTGTCGCGGGGGAGGATGGGGGCCAGGCCTCTGCCCAAAGATTCCAGTGTGGGTTTGAGCATCTCGGGGGACCTTTAGTGAGCGGCTGTATTTCCCCCCCAAAGTCCAAGAAAAAAGGTGGAAGCGCATCCCTAAAGGGAGAGCGATCGCAGGCGCGTCTGGAGCCAGGTCACCCTGCTGTCCCCAGGGGCCAGCTTTGTGCTGCTGGGCTTTGCTGGGGTGGGACAAGCTGCTGTGACAACAGGCAGGGTGCTTTGGGTCCAGTTATGCTTTATTTGGGTCTGGCTGTTCACAGCTCTGATAACCTCCCCTCTGCTGACTCCTGGGCTTGGGATGCCTTCGAGGTTCACTGAGTCTGTTGGAGGGATCCCTTCACCTCTCCCTCCCCCCCTGCACCATGGGGGATTGTCCCCCCTGTCCCCGGGGAGCCTGGGCTGAATGGGGTTTATCACTTGTGAAAAGTAACAAGTCACAAAGTGGGAAGCTGCAGCCAAGAGGAACAAAGGGCAGCTCTGCCCCCACATCCCTCATCTACAATTCCAATAGGCCATGAAAGCATCCGACCAGGATGAACTTTGGAGTTAGGCTGTCCCAGGTCCCCAGCATCCCGATTCTCCTGTACCCCTCCCCAGCAGGTGGGCTCGGGTGTTTCTTGCCCGAGGATCCTTTATCGCGGCCGCGTGTCGCTCCTGGTGCAGAGGCGAGGCAGCAGTAAAGCCCCATCCCAATTTCAGGGGACTGGGCACATGAATGTGGAGGGAAAGCTCCTTCCTGTGCGATGGTATTGGAAAAGCATTTAAATCACCCAATCCCTTCTGGAGTGGCTTTGCAGTGCGTGAGCAAACTTTTGTGGGACAGCAGCGGGGAGATGGTCTGGGGGCTGTGGGGAACCCTGGTGGGGAGATGAGGGGTGATCAGGGGCTCCCAGCTGATGGTGACTTTTTTTTGCCATGTCCATTTTGAGCAGAAGGTGAGGAGATTGATGTGGTGACGGTGGAGAAGAGACAATCGCTCAGCCTGAGGAAGCCGGTCACCATCACGCTGCGTGCCGACCCCTTGGACCCCTGTATGAAACGCTTCCACATCTCCGTCCACCAGCAGCAGCACAACTACGCCGCCCGCTCGCCGCCGGATGCCTGTCCCCCACCGGAGCCACCCCAGCAGGACGAGGACGAGCCACCGAGTGCTGCGGAGCCAGCCCCTGCCATCACGCTGCCCGAGCCCGGCTTGCCAAAAGCCGGCAGCAGCCCCGGCTCTGACAGCGAGGACGTGGCCAAGAGGAAAAACCACAATTACCTGGAGCGCAAACGGCGCAACGACCTGCGCTCGCGCTTCCTGGCCCTGCGGGACCAGGTGCCCGGGCTCGCCAGCTGCCCCAAGACGCCCAAAGTGGTGATCCTGAGCAAATCCTCCGAGTACCTGCAGTCGCTTATCAGTGCTGAGAGGAGGATGGCGGCTGAGAAGCGGCAGCTGCGGCTGCGGCAGACCCAGCTGCTCAAACGGATTGCTCACCTCAAGGGGCACTAGCATGTGCCCCCCACCCTGGTCCCCATGACCCCCTGGCTCCTTCTCAATTTGCACATTTTTTTATTTTTTTGGTTGTTTGTTGAAATGTTGGCCCCAGGGGGCTGGAGCACACGGGGGTGGCTGCAGTGGCGCTTCTGGCTGCGGGAATGGGGCCACAGCAGGGCCCCCCCACAGTATTGCCTGCCTGGGGCTGGCTTCTTGGCACCGGGTGTTGCAAGATTTCCCCTCTCCCCCCCGTGAAGCTTTCTCAAGTGACTGCTTTGATTTGGGGGCTCAACTCTATTCCCCCTCCCCAGCAGCCCCTGCACCCCTCTGCCATTTGCCACCAACAGCATCACTGGGAGCTGCCCCTGGGCGTCCATCTCTCCCTAAAAATCCCAAACAATTGTGATCTGCTTCGGCTCAGGGAAGCAGGCGGAGGCAGACACGGAGAGCCCAGCATGGGGCTCGTCTCGGGATGGATCCCCGTGGAGGTGGTGATGGCAGGATGTCTTTCACCAGGGTTAACAGCACCCCGTGGGCAAATCCCCTTGCTCGGCTGGACCGTACCTCACTTTCTTACCACTTCACACAGTAGCGTGTCTTGGATTTTACGTTTTAGAAACTGCTGCTGTAACTGCGAGTCTTATACTGGAGGCTGTGTTTTTATACTGTATTTTTATACCACTTTTTGAGAAGTATTGGTAAAGAGTTTGCTTTTTTTATATATATATAAAAACTTTTCTGGAGGGGGGGGTTGCTGCTATGGGGGAGGGCTCAGTCCTGCTGCACTTTAGGGAGATCAGGAAGGGGCTGGTTCCTGCTGGACCCTTGAGCTGAGCCCTTGCGGAGGCCGGTTGCCCCCTTGCAGCTCTCCAAACCACCCATTTGCAATAACAGGGGCTTTTTTCCCCTTTCCCATCCTTGTGACCCTCTTCTGACCCTTGTGAGCACCCCTTCACCAGCAGCCACTTACAATCCCCAGCGAAGCTTTGGCCTTTGCAGGGAGCCTGGCTGGAGGGGGCAGGTTAGGTGCATGGCAGGGGCTGTGCTGCCTTTGAGGCTTCCCCCTGCCTGTGCCGTCCTGCTGCCCAGCCTGCGGTGGGATATGTGGGTGGCAGAGTCCCCTGTCCCCTCCTGGGGGTGCTGGCAGGGGTGGTCCTGCAGGATGGCACCCTCAGGTCCCTGCTGACCTGCTGAGAACTGTTAGAGTTAACACTGTGGTTGGATTTAGCACTTTCTTCATTACCTCACACTTCATAAATAAATAAGTTTGCAACAGCCTGGGTTGGCTTTTTCCATGCAGGTGACTATGGGTTTCCATGCACCATGCCACGATGCTCCCGGGGGGGCTGGCCTGGCTGCTGTGTTTTGGGGTGTCCTGACCACTCGTGGACACAAACAGAAATGACTATATTTTGCACCAGGGCTTGGCTGCCTTGCTGCCAGCAAGACTGAGCTCTTTGTCCTGGCTTTCTCCCAGCGATCGAAACAGAAGTGGTCGTGGTGGTGGGGCCAGGGAAACGAATCACCTGGATTATTTTTCCTCCTTTTAAGTGGCTTTGTCGGCAAGGAGGGGCAGAGAGCCCTTGCTGGGCTCTGAGAAGGCTTTAGTGTAACTATAAACCCCCCTAATGGGGCTCAGGGCAGTTTGTGCGGGCCAGGCGCTGCTCCGTGGGTCAGGGGTTGGGGCCGTGGTTGGCAGTAACCCTATAGGGAGGGGGGAATGCAATCTGCTCGCTTCAAGGAGCATCGGAAAACTTCATATACCCAGATCTGCCGAGTGGATGAAATTATATATACGTCTGTTCTCCCCCCTGTCCCCAAACTCAATGCATTTGGTTTTCCTTTGTACTGGCAGCAAAAGTCTTACTCTAAATGCAGGAGGGACACGGGATCCTGTTACTGCTGAGAAGTCAGAAGAGAGCTGCTGCTGCTGCAGGAGGCTCAATCACCCGGGGGAAGTCAGCCTTAAAAAGCAATGATTCTGCACAGAAGCTCTTAAATACCCGTCCCTTCAGTTCCGGCAACATTTCACAGTTTCTGCATGTTGCATCACGTTGTGTCAAAGCGTTTTAGAGCTGTATTAAAAGGTGCTCAGAGGAGCCACAGCCTAAACATGGAGCAGGATGACCTAAATCTGACACCTCGCCCATGCGCAGGAAACAAAGCCCAGA
Organism: Gavia stellata; assembly: GCF_030936135.1. Lineage (NCBI taxonomy): Eukaryota > Metazoa > Chordata > Aves > Gaviiformes > Gaviidae > Gavia > Gavia stellata. Next base: position 3,365,817 of record NC_082622.1, on the reverse strand, counting down.
TGTACCAGTCCCACAAACATTTATTTTTGTTGTGTGTACGCTGACACTTGCAGACTGGTGTGTTTTTTCAGCTCAAGGTGACCCTCCCAATAAGGTTTTTAGTAAGGTGTGCTTTTTCTTTTCATGCTTGAAGGCACATAGGGTGTTTAAAACATTATTTTTCTTTCTTGGAAATGATGTGCTGACCCCGTGGCCTGAGCTGAGACCATCATCAGTGGAACACGTAGTTGGTCTCAAATCAAACTGAGGAACAGTTGCAGTTTTGCACAAACCTTTGAGTTCTGCTCAAAGCCAGCATACATAAATATATATCTACCCGAAACTTCCCTGGTTACTAAAGCAGATGTCTCCTCTCGTATTGCCACGGTGAGGACGAGGAAAGCAGACTGACAGTGCTATTAAGTGAACAAAATAAACATACAGGGCTTTTCCTCCTCGCTTGTTCTGTGCTGCAATTTGCAAGCGTCGACTGTCACCATCACGATTCGACACTTCCAGACCTCACAGTTATTTTTTTAATGCACGTTGCCCCACTCACACCCTGCTTACGACTCACTCCCTTAAATCCTCTGCTATTGCCCCCCCCCAACCACCTCTGCTTTCCCACCGTAGCTTGACTCCCGCCAGCCCCGGTTTTGCGGGGGTGCGGCGGGCGCCGTGCCGCCTTCACGCCTGGGCTGGCAAATTTTTAGGACAGTTTCCCCGAGGCGGTGATAATCCCTTCCCCTCCGAGGGGGGCCGGCTGCCCGCACCCCTCCCCGGCCCGCAGCCTCCTGCTCCCTGTTGCTATGGCAAAGGATGTGTGTTGCCAGGGAGAGCGGAGCCCGCGGAGATACCCTCCTCCCGCCGTCGCCATGGCAACCGTCTCCCTGCCTTCCCTCCCCTCTGTTGCCACGGAGACAGTCGCCCGCTCCCCATCTCCCCGTGTTGCCGTGGCGATGGGGAGGACGAGCCTCTGTGGAGGCTGCGGTTGCCACGGCAACGCGCTCCTCTCTGTTGCTATGGCAACAGCCCCGCTCCTCATGCCCCTGCCCCGTTGCTATAGCAACAGCATCCTTCCTACCCCACCTTACCCCCCCAAAAAAGGTACCACGGGGCAGAACCCCACTCGTGGACACGGCCCGGGTGTGGGGGGGCCGGGGGGGGCGGCTGGGAGGCGGGCGATGCCCGGGGGACCCGAAAAGGGGCCGGGGGTGTGGGGACGGGCAGGGACCTGGCACAGGGCAGGGGCCGGGGCTGGGGACCCGGGCCGGGGCCGGGGGCGAGGGGAGGGACCCGGGCGGGGGACAGGGACCCCGCCTGGCAGAGGGACACAGGGCACAGGGCCCGGCTCCGTCCGCCCCGCGGGTGGCCCCGTCCCCGTCCCGCCCCCGTCCCGCCCGCCCGTCCCCATGGCAGCCGCCGGGCCGGGCCGGGCCATGGCGGCGGCCGCGCTCTGCCTGGGCCGGGCCCCGCCGCCGCCGCGGCCGCTGGTGGTGATCCTCGGCGCTACCGGCACCGGCAAGTCGGCGCTGGCGCTGCAGCTCGGGCTGCGCCTCGGCGGAGAGATCGTCAGCGCCGACTCCATGCAGGTACGGCCGGGCCCGGCCTACGGGGGGCCCGGGGAGGCCGGGGGTAGGCCCGGGGGAGGCCCGGGGGAGGCCGGGGGTAGGCCCGGGGGAGGCCCGGGGGAGGCCGCGGCCGGCCGGGGGAGGCCGGGGATAGGCCCGGGAACCAGGAGACGCCGGGGCCGGGCCTGGGGCCCGGGGGAGGCCGCGGCTGGGCCCGGGGGAGGCCGCGGCCAGGCCTGAGGACCGGGGAAGGCCGGAGCTGGGCCCGGGGCCTGGCTGAGGGTGTCGGGAGGCGGCCTGGCCTGGTACCGGGGGAGGCGATGGGGCCTGGTCGGGGCCCGGAGAGGCCCAGCCCCACAGGGCTGCAAGCTGGGCTCACCCGGGGACCCCAGGCCCCGTGGCCGGGTGCCTGTGGGGGACAGCCCGGGGCACGGATCCTGCCCGCTGGGTGTGCTCCCGGTGCACGGCCCGGCCTGGCCCCGGTGCCCTGTCCCGGTGGCCGGTTGTTTATGTTCGAGTGAGCGGTGTCACAGTCTCCCGTCCTGCGCTCGGGGGGAGCGTGCCGTGCTCGCTTGTTAGCGCTGAACCAGGCGGCACAACCAAAGCTGCAGAGCTGGGTTTGTTCAGCACGCCCCCCACCAATAACTTCCCCTTTTGGAAGAAAAACAAAGCAAGGGTGTTTTAATTTTAACCCACAAAAAACTACATGGAGGTGTAAGGAGCAGTTGACTAAGGGAACGCAGCAGCTGGAGTTAATCGGTGGTGAGCGATACCCAGGATTGCTCCTGCAGATGCGGATCTGCTGACATGGACCTCGGGTTGTGGGCAGCCGCACGGGACGTGGTGCGAGTCCTGCCTAAGAAACTGCAGCTGGACCGAGGCCTTAAGGTGCGCGCGTCGGACCGGGCCGGTCTCTGCGTTGTGTTTCGCATCCCGGCTGGGAGACCTGTCGAGGCAGCAGTGCTGGCTGGTGCTGTCACTCCTTCCAGAGGCCATTTTATGGACATAGCATCAGTAAGGCTGTAACGTGGCACCCAAAGGCGAGCGCTCCCCTCCCCGGTCACCCAGCAAAGGGTCACCAACAAGATAAGGGAAAGAGTATTAAAAATGCTATTTGCTACTTACTAGTGACAGTCTGTGTGGTCTCATCTCTTATTGCAAGCGGCAGCGTGGAATATATCAGTTGTACAGTCAGGGTCAGCAAACACCAAGGAACCGAGGCTTGTTTTTTTGGTCCTAATTGCGTTCAGCTACCAGAGCTTTGTCACAAGATGTAGATTTCAGCAACAGCAGGGATTTTGTTATTATTTAGTTAAATGTTTTCCTTCCTAATCAACACTTTCACTGTTCTCTTTCTATAACGCCTGAACTTTCCACCAAGTTTAATGTTTAACATATTATGCTTTTTAAAAAGGTGGTTTCTGCCAGCAACACCCTTTGCCCTTTGTGCTACTCAGAGATCGACCCTCGCTGTCCTCCAACCACCTCCTGGTTTCCTGCACCGGGCTGCTGATACTGGTCACTATTTGTATCCCAGAGAGCTAGATTTAAAAACTTTCTCTGCTGAATTTGAAACAAGCAATCGGAAAGCTTTAATTTTACAGAATGTTTTGCTTAAGCTCTTGGGGAAAGACTGTGTGAGGTCTGAGCTGAATTGACAAAATCCCACAGGGACAAAACATCCATGCAAGATGCGGAAGCTTTGTCCAGCGCTGCCTGATTGCGGGCAGCTGCCCGGCCCAGCTCTCGTGAACCACCAGGCATTGCCGGTGTTGCGAGCCTTTAACGTGTGCTCCCTATGAAGGGCTGGGCCTTCCGTCTCGCTCTCCTCGAGCCCAGGGTGGGACTGCCTGCGGGCTGGTTCTCTCCGCAGACCCTGTCTGGGCTGGGGTGGCTTTTAGTCAGCTGCTGTTAAGTTTCCAAGGCGAGTTACTCTGCTCTAGTGTCCACGTCAGAAATATCTCTGAGCAGAGCTCGGCTAGTACCGACCTTCCCGATCCGAACAAGCCCCGGAGCTTTTGTTTGGTTATTCGTGCCCATTTGTGTACTGTGAATGCTGAGGTTCTCGGACCTTGCGGTGACTGCCAGCCCAGCGTACAGCAGGCTTTAATATCAGGGAAGGGGCTGTTGACGTGAGCAATCCTGCAAACACGAGGTTCCCGCTGCATCCCGAGCTCTGTGGACATGGCTGGAGCCGACTGGCGTGCTGCGGATTCTCGTTTCACGCTGGTGGATGTTTTGAAGCATGTATTTTGTGCTCTGGTTGTTTCAGGGCCCACTATGGGAATCCAGGCACTGGGAGGACTCTGGCTGCAGGCGCCCAATGGCATCCGGGCTCGAGTGCCTCTTGTCCTCCTTTCCTTTTAATCTCATTCTAGCGTGACTGTGGAGCGAGAGCCAAGCAGCTACGCTACTTTTATCCCGTAATGCAGTGTGCTTTCAGCGTGGCCTCTCGGGGCGGCGAAGTGGGGGAGCCCTGCCTCTCCACGGCCCCGGCTGCCTGAAGGCACAGCCTCAAGCAGCTCGCGTCTGCGCCTCCCCCACCATGCTCCACTAACCCCCATGCCCCGCTTAGGCAGCCACAGCCAGCCAACTGGGTCTGATTTCTTGCTGGCTTTGTTCCCGTGGAATATTGTCTCCCCGCTGCATATCCCTCTGCCACACAGAGCTGGCTCCAGTGTCTTTGCGGAAGAGTCGCTGGGTTTTAAAAATCCAATTGCTTGTTCTCGACTGACAGCTGCCAGCGACCGTGTCGCCCTCAGCCCCCTCTGTCCATTCATCGCTGCACCCCGTGCGGGCTCCGCGGAGCTCTGACAAATGCTGGCAGTGTTTTGGGCAGCTGCCGGAGCTGGAGCCAGGCTCGGGAAGGGGCCGGGGAGCCCTGAGCCCACCTGTTCCTGCACACAGGCACCCCTCTATCTCCAGGGCGTTTTCGTCATGGCCCTGAGTCACTGTGGTCAAATTACAGATTTAGCTGCTGCCTGCATGCAGCTCAGGAGCTCTGGTTAATCTGATGGCCTCTTAATCTTTCTTTTTGTCCTTTCTGTTGCTGTTTGTCATCCCAGTGAGTTTCCTTTAGGAGTAAGTCATTTGCCCGGGGAGCCAGGCGGAGGGAAGCCAGTCCCATTTGTTTGTTCCTGGATGAGCAGTGAACATGCAGCGATCCCAGTGCCAGCTTGCTGGAAGGCTCCGTCCGCTCCTGATCCCACTGTCCCTTACGGATTTCATAGTTCAAAGTGGCGATGCAGTCCTTCTCTGGAGGCTGTTGTAGCATACTGGGTACATTTGCCAGTTAGTGTGTCAAGTCAGGACATCTTAAGAGCCTTTGCTGACGTCCTTCTCGTGGCAGGGATCGGACTAGGGAGTGAATCGTGCTCTCCTTGCACCGTAGCTTGGTTTGGGTCCTCCATGCCCATCTCCAGCTGGCAGATCCCTTGGCCCTTGTGAAATCTTCACACTCTTCCTGGCCGTAGGTGCCTTGGATGTGTCTGGGGTCCCTGTGCCGCACAGCCGTCATGTCACATTCTATACTGTGCTCCCTGTGCTCAAGGCAAGTATAATGCCTTTCCCCCTCTAGTACAGATGGTGACAAAGGGACAGAGTTTGGGATTGTGCATGAAACTGGTGGCAGAGCGAGGGTTTGGGAGAGCCCACCCTTCCTGGGCTGCAGATCCTCACAGGCACCGTTTCCTGAGGATTGCTGCTGTTTGTGTCTCCTGCCTCAGTTTCCCCCCACCTTTAACAGGGAGACGGCGCTGACCTTCCGGCAAAGTGCTGTGAACTGTGGGGCTGAACAGCCCGGGGGTTTCAGCGGCAGAGGTGGGAGAACGCCGTCAAGGCTAAGCATCTTTAGTCCCTGGCTTGTATTCGATGTCTCGGAGGCCTGCTGCTCCAGGCTGCCGCTAATCTGTTTTGGGGCCTTAGAAAGCAACAAAGGCTTATCTGAGCCGCTTGCTGAAAATAGAAATGAGTGTCGGGAGGACGTCTTGGTGCGAGGCCCTGCCGACAGCCAGCTGGTGGAAACCTTCTCCGGGCTTTGCTGGGTGTGTGTAAAAGGCCGCCTTTGTTTCCTCCCAGCCCACACACTGACACCGCATTCCTCCTCCTCTTGTTGCCAGATATTCGGGGAGGCTCTCGGTGTTTAATCTCCGGGAGAACCTTGGGGGATTGGAGCCTGAACTGTAAATCCCGGCTCTGCCCGCGCAGGGCACTGGGAGCTCCCGGCTGCCTCCGAGCCTCCCCGTCAGCCCTCTGTATTGACTGTGGTTTCAGGCAGACGAGTGGGAGTCGGAGGAACTGGAGGGCTGGACTGGCCCTTGCCGGGGGTGAGAAGGCACTGAGCCAAAGCTCACCGAATTGAAAGGCTTTTGGTGCCGACTGGAGACTTGCGTTGAATGGCGCTGCTCAGCCCAGGCTGGGTGATGGAAGGGGATCAATAGGCTGCAGCCAGCCACAGGGCATGTTGGCAGAGAGCTGCCTCTTGGGCCTCTCCTCCTGTCTGCTCCCCATCCCCTGGAGCCAGCTGGGTTTCTGCAGGGCAGAAAGGAAGAGCATTTGGTTGCCCTCCCGCTCCCCCCTCGCTTCCTGCCCCCAGGCGAGCTTTTCTCTGCCGAGGGACTGGGAGCCGGGGCTGGCCTTGGTCCTCCAAGCGGCAAGTGCAAGAGTTAAGCAAGACGGGGAGTACCTGCCGGGCTGCAGCCGGTTCAGCCGCCCCAGCAGCTCGCATGACTGCTCCAGGCAGGTATCAGGCTTCCCTGCTCTACTAACCTCGGATCATCCCTTGCTGCCGCTCAGTGCCTTCTGCCCATAGGTCACCTCTGTGTCACCTTGTCCTTCTGTCTGGGACCAAGGGAGGCAGTGGGTGGAGGCCATGCTGCAGCTGGAGGCTTGGCAGCTTCTCAGAGGGGATTAAGAGGAAATTTGTTTCTGGAAGTCTGGCCCTCTGGCTGGGGTGGTTTCTGGGTGATGGAGGAGGAAATGAGTACAGCCATTTTCAGGCTTTTCTCCCATCAGGCCAGTTTATCTCAAGCTGAGCGACTGCTCCAAGCGGGGAGGTACTGAGAGCTAAACACATCCTCCCTGCAACTACGGCAAGAAGCAGAGCCTTAGCCACCGCCTGGCATGGAGGGTGCTCGGTCCTTGGCATGGTGCAGAGCTGGGCTGGACAGAAAGCCTTTGTGTGTCCCACTGCGATCACGTGCCTGCTGCCAGCACCCTTGGGGTGCAGGTCCCCGCTCTGATCCCTGTTTGTCTGCAGAGCCTCGCAGCACCCACTGACAGCCATGCCCAGGGCAGTGCCAGGGCACAGGGGCACCCCACCCTGAGGAGGGTTGTGTTTGCATGCCGTGGGGAGCAGGCAGAAGAGCCTTCCTCCCTTCTCCTGGGTGAAAGATGCTCTCATCTGAAAGGGCTTTACTGACGGGACCCAGCTGAGCCGTGGGGATGGGATGCCAAGCTGAGGCAGCTCCGGTACTTGCACCGCCTGGGTCTGCGGGCTGGGCTGTGGCTCTTGCTTTATGCAGCCTGGAGGGTGGATTTGGGTTGTGGCTCGGATGCGTGCTGCTGGGATCGCAGGTTGCCTTGGCTTTTTACCAAGAATGCTCCTGAGGGGTTGGTTTGGGTGGCTTTTCTTCCTGCTCTGCTTTTAGCTCTCTAGCTGAGGGCCAGAATCTCTCGGCAGTGCTCTCCCAGGTTATATATCCAAACTCGAGATTGAAGACGTACCTCGAAGCAGTAAGGTGCTGCTGGTTGCTCTCACCATTGTCTCCTGGCATGTTGTGCAGGACAGTGCCTCTTTTCCCCTGGGATCACTGGCCTGCACCAATGTGTTTTGCTCCTCTCTGTACCTGACCAGCTTGGTGAGAGCAGGAAGCAGGCAGTGCGCCAGGCTTTCATGGTGTGCATGAGCTCAGACCGTTTGTGTGTGTTTAGGAGGCTCTATGAAGTTGCACGTTGCATCCAGAGAGATCTTTGTGTGTTACAGGAAGCAGTGATCCTTGTCCCCAAACAAGACTTGGTGCTGTGCTTGAGACGGGAGTTTGGAGAGAGCTTTTAGCTGCAATGGCAGCAGATGAGGAGCTGGCAGCTTAGAGGCAGCCGCCCTCGTTGTTTCGGAGCTCTGTGCCTTGGAGCCGGGCTTGGTTGATTACGCTGACCGGGCTCTGACACTGCTCTCTGATCGCTCGATCAGCCTTTCTGTCCCTAACTGCAGGGTTATATCAGACCAGGAAAGCAATCGTAAGCGGTCAGACTCACGGTTCATCTCCCGTGGGCAGGAACAAACACTGGAGAGAGGCAGTTTGGCCCTGGCAGGAGCAGGCGTTGGTGAGATTCCTGCTGCCTCGCCTGAATGGGGCACGTGCCCCTGCCTGTGCTGCCTGCTTCTCCAGAGACTGGTGAGGGGCTTGGAGGGGTGATGGGGCAGGCAGAAGCTGCGTGTGGGGGAAGGAGTGGTGGCCAGTGGGGGTTTCATGGGACGCAGAGGTGAATGACAGGCTCTTCTCTTCCCCAGGTGTACAAGGGCTTGGACATCATCACGAACAAGGTTTCTCCCCAGGAACAGCGTCTGTGCAGACACCACATGATCAGCTTTGTGGATCCCCTTGTCTCTAACTACACGGTGGTGGATTTCAGAGACAAAGCCGTGGCTCTGATATCCTTTCACGCTGCAGCCTGCCTGGCTGAGCAGATACGGACTTTCCCCCTTCACAGCCAGGCCTGCAAGAGAGATCAGTGTTTGCATCAGCCTTGGGCTCTCCACATTGCAGCTAACTCTGTTTTTCAGAGGATACTGCTGGCAAAGGGGACTTAGAGCTTCTTTTACCCAGCTAATACTCAGGGCAGCCCCTCCTCAGGGATGGTTGGGGAAGATCTCTGATGGTTGGGGAAGATCTCTGCTGCACCGCAACAGTGCTGAGACGCTGGGTGTCCCTGCATCTTGGTGGTAGCTGGCACAGGTAGCAGAGGATAGTGAGAGATGAGGGACACCTATAAACCTGTCCTGCAGCCTCACCGGCTCCATGGGGCTGGGAGAGTGGGGTCTGGGCCCCAGGCTGCTGCTCCCCACAGCCCTCACTCCCTGCCGTGCATCTCTCCTTACACTCCTTGACTGTGGCACATTGAAGATATCTTTGCCCGAGACAAGATCCCCATTGTTGTGGGGGGAACCAACTACTACATCGAGTCCCTGCTCTGGAAGGTCCTTATCAACACCAAGGTACCGTTGGGGAGCTGTGTATCCCTCTGGGAAAGGGTGAGCCCCATGTTCAGGGCAGGCTTCCTGCGACTGTTCATGGTGCTTCCCCTGCTAGACTGGGGCAAGGAGAACCAAAAGCCCCTCATTCACCCTGTGGGTCTGGGGGATCATCTTGCTTGTACTGGCTTTGCACATGGATGAGTGTCTTGACCCAGGGCTGCCTTGTGCCCCACAGGAGAAGGCCACGACAGCCCCCGGGCCAGTCACCGACAGGAAAGTGGAGCTGGAGCAGCTAGACGGTGTCGAGCTCCATCGCCGCCTGAGCCAGGTGGACCCAGAGATGGCGGCCAAGCTGCACCCCCATGACAAGCGCAAAGTGGCCAGGTGAGCTTGGCAATCTGGGGGCAGGGCCCAGCACCCCTTCCTGAGAGAATCGTGTGCCTGGGAACGCGACAAGATGGGCTCTCCCATCCCAGGCAGGTGCTCCTAGCCTCTTAGCAAGGTGCTTGGGAGACCTTGGAGCACTGGTGCTGGGGAGCTCTCTGGGATCTGAGACCTTTGGCCACGCAGCCCCCAGCTTGAACTGCCTTTAGGGTCCAGGACAGCGCGTTGCTCCTGGCTTTCATGCACCGGGGCTGCTCCCGCTGTGGTGCCCCAGCAGCAGGGTTTATCTGGAGCTATTTAAAGAGCAAGCTGCTGTGCTGGCTGAGTAACATACCTGAGCTCTGTGGGAACAGCACGGCAGCAAGACCAGGCTTGCTGCTTTGGCGGGCCCATCCCAGCCGAGCCCTGGCCTGGGGGGAGCAGAACGCCGCCCACCCCATTCGCACGGTGCAGGGGGACGGAGGTTTGGGCACCCCGCGCAGCTTCCTCCACCTCCCTGGCTGGGCTGGGCTGAGCTGGCGGTAATGCTTCACAGCATTGGCAACGCTGGCCCCTTCCCTGCAGCCCTGCCTGGCTGGAAAGGGCAGGGCTGGAGCCAGAACCCCGTCCCCTGCAGGGCTTGTCCCAGTGCCAGGCAGGAGTGGGTGGCTGTGCTCTGGGCTCCTTGGGTGCCATCGCTGTGCTCTGCACTGCATTGCACCCCCAGGACCTGGGTGTGCTCAGGATGCTGGGCACAGGAGGGGGCAGAAACCTGCCCTTCCCCCTCATGAGAGGGTTGGATCTCAGCGAGCGTCTGCGGTTCCCTTTGCTGGAGCCCCCAGGGCTGCTGGGGAAATGGAAAAGCTCATCCTCACCCAGCCTCTGAGCTCTGTCTGTCTCTGCTTACAGGAGCCTCCAAGTGTTTGAAGAGACGGGGATCCCCCATAGTGAAATCTTGCACCAGCAGCAGGAGGAGGAAGGTGGGGGACCCTTAGGGGGTCCCCTGAAATACCCACATTCCTGCATCTTGTGGCTCTATGCAGACCAGGCAGGTGAGAGTGGGCTTTGCACAGCTCCTGCCTGGCTGAGCACGGTGGTGTGGGGTTAGGGCTGACTCCCTGCGCCTGCCCCAGCCTCCTCCCTGAACAAGGCAGCAATTCTTTTGGCATCAGTGGGCATGACAGAGGACTCCCTCCCCTCGTTGGCTGGGCTCTGCCTTCCTCAGGTGGATCAGGAGGCTGGCAGTGCCGAACCGATTCCTAGCACGTTGTCCAGTTGTGGGCGTCCTGAAGGCACGGCTCCGAGCATCTGAGTGTGTCCTGCTCTCCTCCTCCCAGCTCTGGACCAGCGGCTGGAGAAGCGGGTGGATGACATGCTGGCTGCGGGACTGCTGGAGGAGCTGCGGGACTTCCACCGACGCTACAACCAAGAGAAGGTGGCTGAGAACCGGTGGGTGAGAAGCCAGCTCCCTTTCTGCTCCCAGTCCCACCTGCTGGACCCATGCAGGGCCCAGACTGACTCTCCCTGCAGCAGCTCCGATGTATTGCTGCTCCCAGCTCTCTCCGGGCAGCGCCTGCTCCTACGGCAGGGCCAGCAGACGGGACGCGTGCCTGCCTCTGCGGGGGCACCATCAGTGGAGAGGTCTGAACCAGACAGATCCTCCAGCACTTCCCGGCCTTCTCTGCCAGAGCCCTTAGACCAGGGCTGGTGAAACAGCAGAGTCCCTCCAGGTCTCAGCGTTGAATTAATTTTACCTGGACCATACCTGCCAAGTGGTGACGTTTCCCCTCAGTCTTGGTGCTGCCTGAGCGTTCACACAGCAAAGCTGACATGGGGTGGCACTGAAGGCACCCGCCTGCGTTCCTGTGTGTGCCTGGCTTGGCTTGGCTTGTTCCCTGAGGCCATGAGCTTGTGTCACCGGGGGAGGTCCCTGCAGGGTGAGACACAGAGGCCTCAGCTAAGAAGGGGAGGGTTGAGGTCTCCCACTGTGCTGAAGGAGATGGCCTTGACCCCTGCCTCTTGTCTTGTTCTCCAGGCAGGATTACCAGCACGGCATCTTCCAGTCCATCGGCTTCAAGGAGTTCCACGAGTACCTCGTCAATGAGGGGAATTGCTCGCCCGAGACCAGTGCCCTGCTGCTGCAAAAAGGTGGGAGGAACACCCTGTGTGCCCTACGTCCCTCAGCCCCACACAGCTCCAGGTGACACTGCGTGGTGGTCTGAACCAAGCTCAAACCCAGGGCAGGTCTTGTTGGAATTGAGCTGCACCTCTTTCTGTGCATTTTCCACTTCTGCCAGCCTAGGGGGACAGGGACTCCTTTTTTCAGTGCTTGGAGAGCATCTCTGGGCACACCCAGAGCAATTCCTCCCTCCCTTCCCCCAGGCCTTCTTGCAAGATGTACTGAGCACAGTGTGACTGGATCTGGAGCTGGTCCAACAGTGACCTCGGTGATGGGATCCCAGCTAGGATGTGAATGCTGTGGAGAACAGGGCTAGGAAGAAGGAATGAAGCAGAACTGAGCATTTGGTTCAGCAGCAGGATGGCGGGAAGGGATCTGGGGATCTAGCAGATCACAGCATGAGTCAATAGTCATGTGCTTTTCAATGGCATGTGTTATTCTGGGGTGTCTGGGCTGATGTGCTGTTGTTAGAGGAGAGAGCTGCTCTGCTCCTCAGCACAGCAGAGGTCCCAGATGGAATCAGTCTGTGTCGAGGAGGGTTCAGTGCAAAGTGGAAATGGAGGCTGAGGAAACCACGGAAATGATAAAAGGCTTGAAAACAAGTCTGGTGCAGAAGGAGCTTGTTGTGTCTGCTCAGGAGATGATTAAGAGGGATACGATAAGTCTGGTACTAAATATTGAAAGGTTGTACAGTGGTAAACTGTCCTCTGGGCCCACTGTGGGTAGGACAAGGAGTCCTGGGCTCCGTTTGCACAGAAGCAATTCAGTAAGGCATTATGAGAGCAGTGCAGCCTCTGAACAGATGGTCCTACCTGCTAAAAGCTTCAGGGCAAAGATTTTGGGCCCTTTCTGTGCAGTGTTCATTCAAGGGCATTTTGGGACACCTTGTCCAGCCCTTCCGCGCTGCTGCCGCCCCTACACTCTGTCTGGCAGGGCTTGGCTGCTTTGCCGTGATGACCACTTCTCACTGCTGGCTCGGAGACCTCCAGACTGACAGTAGAAATACTTCCCTTAAGCGAGCATGGTACCGTCCGGCACTTTTGTCTTGTGTGATTTCCCCCCACTGGAGCCAACAGCCTCTTCTCACTCTGCTCTGAGCTCAGCTTGCAGCATTGTGCTGACCTTTGGGGTTTTTTTTAATCCCTCTCTTTCAAAGGGATCCAGGCCCTGAAACAGGTGACCAAGAGATATGCCCGGAGGCAGAACAAGTGGGTTCGAAACCGCTTCCTGAGACGTAAGTCCTCTGTTCCTACCCTGCCTCGCCATCCCTGCTCTCACATCTCTTCTCATCCCTCTTTGGCACATCCCCTGCTCCCAGCTCAAGAGAGGAGAGTGGTGGCACCTCTGCTTTGGGGTAGTGTGTGCTGGGGGGGAAGTGAGTCCAGCAGACATCAGATGATCCTGCCTGGATTCTTCCTGCTGTCCCAGGCTGCCCTGGCTCTGCAGGTGTCTGCCCCTGGCCAGATCCCTCCAGGATCCACAGGCACGCAGTCTCCCAATCCACCCGCCAGGCTCTGCGCAGATTCCTTCCCACATGTTTGGGTGGCAGAGCAGCGACTCGGTCCTCCTGAGACAGCCCACCCGGCACTGTCCATGTTTATCTTGCCCACAGCCCGTCCGCCCAGACACTCAGGAAGCCAGCTCCTTCTCACTGCTTCCCCTGTACTCCTGTCTGCCTGTCAAGGGAAGATCTTCCCCCCCAACAGAAGTGCCATCAGGATGGCTAATACTCCAGTGGAACAAAGCGAGCAAAAGCTCAGCCCCGTGGCGAGCAGCAGTAGATGATGATGGCTGCAGCATCCCTGCAGCCTGTGCTGCCGACAGCTCCCGACGGGCTCGGGGAGTGGGTGCCCAGCACTGTTCCTCTCCCCACGCACCCACACGTGCTCCCTGTGCAGGGCGAAGAGCCCAGTTGACAGCTGCCCTCCAGATTAGGAGCAGGAGCCGGTTGGCTGCTCTTAGCCTGGGCTGTGCTCACCGCGGTGGCAAGGAGCCAGCAGGACTTCCCCGTCCCAGCCCCAGCCTTGGAGCAGGGCCAGCAGCAGCAGCTGGGAGCCGGGCACTTGTTGAAAGGTGCTTGGTAGGGGCAAAACAACAATAAAAAAAAAAAAGGCAGGGAGAAACTCGCGTCAAAAGACGGGCTTTGAACAGGGTGCAAGAGCTTTCCTGGGCCCATGTGCCTGGTGGCTGTGGCTCACCTTTCTGGTGGCAGGTGTGCTTCAGATCAGTGCTGTTGCGAGCTTGTTTGTGGGTACAGCAATAAAAAGCAGCACCTGCTGGAGACTGGCACGCGGCAGCCTTTGATGGCTTTGTCCGAGCGGGGCCGAGTGCCCGGTGTCTGCAGGCAGGTGAGCCGCGGCAGGGCAGCGACGTCGCCGGAGGGAGCGGGCGCTCTCTGATTGCAGCTGTCTCGCCTTGGCTGGGCTGCAGCGAGCGCCCCGTGCTCTGGCGCCGGGCTGGGGGAGGCCGAAGGGGTGTCTTTGAAACTGTGCCTTGCCAGGTCAAGGCATTAGTAAAACATCTCCTGCTGTGGCCTGCTACTGTGATCCGGGAGCATTGACCCCTGCAGCTGCACAAGCAATTACAGCTCTGAGTGGGAACCTGCACCCGCAGATTCCTCATCCAGACTCCATGCCTGCATCTCCTTGTAAGCTTTGTGTGACTGCTTTGTGCCTGGATCTAGCTTTTTGATCTTCTGTGGCCTCCTGTGGACCACGGCCGCGAATAAGTGCTTGTTGTTGTGATGGGCTGTTGGCATGCTTGGATTTTGTAATGGTGTCCTGAAGGCAGACAACCATGAAGATGCTTGCTTGAGTTCTTAGGTGTTCCTGCTGTTTGCGGAGGCGGTGCCCCCCCCATGCTGAGGTCTTTGGTAATTTTGGCTCTGGAAAGGCTGGTGCCATTTGCTTCTGAATGCTAAAGGACAGCTAGATAGGAAAGAGCAGATCCCCCCTGGTCACAGCGTAGCCCCGTGGGTGCTGGAACCTGATGCTGGGGAGGTTCTGGTGGTGACCTGCCTTCCTGTGTCTCCGTAGGTCCCGGGCCCAACGTGCCCCCGGTGTATGGCTTGGAGGTGTCTGATCTCTTGCGGTGGGAGGAGGATGTGCTGAAGCCTGCTCTGGAGATTGTGGAGAGCTTCATCCAGGTACCAAGCAAGTGGAATTAACACCTGAGCTGTGGCTGAGAAGCCAACTTCCTGGTAGTCTCCAGGCCCCATAACTTGGCAGTTAGTCCCTCCCGCGAGCAGGGCTGTCTGTTTACACGTCCAACCTTGAGCTTTCCTCGCAGTGGTAGAGGGTTGTTGTCTAAGCTGAAAATTTCTCCTAATGCCCAGTACTCCACTTGTCTTGCATGGTAAAGATGCAGTATCTGTCCTGCCATGGCAAGTTCAGAGCCCAAACTCTAACAAAGTGAACACAACCAAGCAAATTTTCATAGTAGAAATGAATTTGAGGCGTTATTTAATCTACAGGGTCGTGAGCCCCCAGCAGAGCCTGTGAAGATGGAGTACGATGTAAACGAGAACAAGCGGAGTCATCGCGTGTGTGAGCTCTGCGACAGAGTCATCATCGGCGACAGGGAGTGGGCAGGTAGGATCCGGCAAGGGGGAGAGGGGAGGACCTGGGAGGGGGCACAGCGAACACAGTTACCTGGAGGGATGAGCAAGGCAGTTCTCCGAAGCAGAGCAGCTTCCTTGGCTGTCTCTGCTTGGCCGGATGACCCTTAGCACATGATCTTGGGCTTTCAAGGATTGTTTACAGCCCGCGTATGAAAGCAGCCATTTGCAAGCCCAGAGGGGGTGCAGGAGCTGTGCCACAGCAGCCATCTGTCGGGCTTCCCTCCCTCCCCGGCACCCAGTAAACACTGCCGCTCTCCGCCGTCACGCCAGACGCGGGGATCTATACGTAGCATCAAGCCTCGGAGCTGTCTGTGTTTAGTCAGGGCTGCTGGTCCTTTTCATCACTTTAGATACTTCGTCAAAAAGCACAGAACAAATTTGTTTCTTCTAAAATTTTGTTGTGCAAAATGAAAGTGTCTTAATGTTTTTAATAGCTCAGTTTTGCTCCAATATCTCTTCTTTGTGTGTTTGGTTTTTTTTTTTTAAAAAGAGTATTCCTAGCTGTAATGGTAATAGAAAGAGATTTTCTATTTTCAATAGACTTACTTTAAAAGAGCTCAGTTGGAATCAGATTAACTCAGTGAATTTGTCTGTGCTGTGAGGTTCATGCTGAGAACCAGAAACAAAAAGTAGTGGAGAAACTGGCTGCAGAAATGAAACTGGTAAATCTCCATGTGTTGCCCAAATGCGGTATATACAGACATAATGAAAAGATAAATTTCTCAGGTCGTTGGTCATTGGATTTGAATAAGTCGCTTATTCCTATTGATGCAGGGAACTGCTGAAAGCCAAGGTGGAATTTGGCTCAGAATAGGAAGCTCATTGTAGTGAGATGCGTTTGTAAGTGTAACTGTTATTTAGGCAGGCTCAGCTGTCTTAGCTTGGAGGTACTTTGAAGGAGCTGTACCTACGCCAGAACTAGAGGACTCTGAAAATTATCAGGGTCCGTGCCATCCTTCCAGGTCCAGCAAGTTTTGTGACCGAGTGGGAATTCTTCAAGATACCCCCAAACGCTACAGCTGTAACTACATGTCCTCTAGGGATGTCATCCCAGATTCTGATAGATGACGACAATACCTTTCTCAACCAAGACCAGCTGTTGTTCTCTGCATCCAGCTGAATTTGGCTCCAGTCCCCAGGTGGTGGGAGAAAAATGGTCCAAAACCTGGGTGTTACTTGTAACTGCAAAATGTAAAAGCTCAAAGGGAAGTGAAAACAGTAGTGGGAGCTGAGTCGATCTGCAATCTGGTCTGTTTTCTTAAGTCAAGTTACAGATAGTTCTGGGAACTGCTTCCCAGTACCCTGCTTGCTCTGGAAGATTTTTAAATTTTATCTAATTTTACCATTTGTATGGACTTAAAAGAGCACAGCTCCCCAGACAGCAGCAGCAATCAGTGCTTCTTCCAGCCACCCTATGCTTTGGTGTTGCTTGCGACAAATTCTAAGAGGTGAGACTTTATTTCAAGCTGAGGGTGACCCTACAGCATTGTGATAAAGCAGCAGCTTTGCATGTAATTTCATCCCTTGGCAGAAAAGGATGACTCGAAAACACCTGAGGGCCTTGATTCAGTGGGCACATACCCTTGTTTAATTAAGGCCCTGCTTGAAAAGTTTGCTGCTTTAATTGCTGCTCTGATCTCTTGGAAAGAGCAAAACCGCCCTGCTAAGATGGTACATTGGTCTGGTTAGACAAAGCGCCTTCTACTTAGATAATACCACTGATACAGGAGGTTTTACTGTCCTTAACTATGTGATTTCAGACAGAAATGCAACTCCTGCTGCCCTGCTCTGTCAGTACAAGTTGCATCCTTGGGATTACACCTCTGTTCCCGTCCGACTCCTGCTGAAGTGCTCCTGTAGCTGGGGGCCTTGCCCTGGAGTTATGCAAAAGCATAATTATGCTCCGGGCTCCATCCCTATCCGCTCTGTAGATGCGCAGGATATCCCCAGTGCTGTGGTGCAGGCATCTAGGCTTACAAATGATCCTGGCAGCGCTCCATGGGGTGGTGGAGAGTTGCACAACCTCGCCCGCATCATGCAATGTGCCGCCTCTTCGGTAACACTTTCCTTTCTCCTCCCGGCGTCGTGTCTCGGTTAGGAGCAGACTTGCTGGGAGAGTTGAGTCCTGACAATCTGGAGACTTCTGCATAGACAGAACCGGGATTTTTCCCTCTCCCAGTCCTTCTTGTGGTCAGGAGAAGGCTTGGAAGGGTTGTGCCCCTCTGAGCCCCAATAGTTTGGCCTGGAAGTACCCTGAAAAACGGCCAGGGCAGGGCTTGGGAGTTCACTTTTCTGTGGGAATGAGTTGTGCAGGAGGATGGGAAGGGAGGGCACTCGGCACCGCACCGGTGGATCGGGACAGGTGTTTCCTTCTCCGAGTTCCCCAGAATTAAATGCTCTGTTTGCTTCTTCCTCCAGCTCACACACGATCCAAATCCCACCTGCACCATCTGAAGAAGAGAAGGAAGCTGGAGGCCGCCTGCCGTGCTGCAGAGACTGAGGGGGACAGTGGGGGCACAGAGACCTCGGGTGAGGACAGCAGCTTGCCTTTGCCGTAGGCCTGCAATCCAGCTGGTGCAGGGGAGCAGCCGCGCTTCCACCTGTACGGCGAAGAAGCGACTTAGTCCTGGGTGGCCTTGAACCGAATGAGCTGAGTCATTTTTTTCAGGATGAGGCAGGTGTGTAAGTGATGGCCAAAGGCCGTCGGCTGCATCAGATCCTCTTCATGTGGCCTCATCGCGCCGTGTTCCCATGCTTCCCCAGCCCTGCCTGGAAAGGGCTGGGCCCTGGGGCAAGGCTGCTAGGAGCATTCTCCCAAGCCAAGCATTAATTCCTGCCAGAGACGCAGCATTATCCTTGGAATGGTTGAGCCGATGCTGCTGGCGCACGAATGTGTCATTCTCAGAGACAGAAATACCCTGCACTCCTCCAGCTTGGCCAGGAGTGCAACTCCGGAGCTGAGTGAGCTCTTACTGCTTTTATTGTGGAGAGGATTTTTTGTTTTCTTTTATATGGAAATAAAGTTGCAAGATTATTGTGGGTTCCCCTCCCTAAACAAGCACAGTTTTCTTGCTCTCTGTTTCCACCCGGCCCAGGTTCCCTGCTCTGGGCACAGGGGCAGGACGTCCAGGCCTGGTTCCTTCTTCCAGTCACCTTTTCTGCAGTTTCTGGGGGAGCTGAGCAGATGTTCTCGGCTCGGTGGAGGCAGCCTGATCGCTGTGCCCAGAGCAGGTGCAGAGGGAGCTGGCACCTGTTTAACAGGAACTTGGAAATGATCTCATCAAGTTTGCAACAGATGAATTAAAGCTGAATTCCCAGGGGTTTACACTGTGGTTTGGCAGTGGGAATCGGCCCCACATTTGAATCCAAGTTGCTGAGCAGCAAATTCCTTGTGCCGCGTCCGCGAGGCAGTTGGTCTCCGCAGCGTCGTTCCTGGGGGATGCGAGCGCCGTCTGCGCCACCGCGCTTCCTGGCGTGCCGCTGTGGGTGAAACCGGGAGGGTCTTTTCCAGGGCATTTGGGATTCTCCTGACAAATGCAATCAAGATGGTTCTTCCTGGGAGGGTTTTGGGGTGGTAGAGCACAATTTTTTCCTTCAGCTGCTTGCGATACACCACGTGGCAAGAGCCATCTCTCGGGCCTCAGCCTTTGAGGGGAAGGGCTGCGTGGGCAGATCTGCCATCACAGGCTCCGGAGATGCCTGCTCTGGTGGGGATTAGATTAAACCTCCAGTTTGTGTTCCTCAGCATTGAATTATTTCTGTAATGCTCTGTGGGGTGGCTGCCTTGGGCCATTTGATAGGGGTGTGGGGTGGCTTGGGAGCTCGGACTGAAGGAAATATGCAAGGAAGAGCTGGGAATTTGGGTTGGCTTTTCTCTGCCAGCATTGGACAGAGCTGGGCATCAGCTTTGAAATGCCGGGCACTGCGTTTGTGTTGCTGGGTCTGTCTGCAGCGCCAGCTGAACCTCTTCTCGAGCCCAGACTTGTTTGCCATCCGCGCTGACTCAAGCGTATGTGGATATGGGCTCAGCCCAGCGCTGGGGCACGCGGCCAAGGGGTCGTGGCGTGGAACTGTGTTCTCCTAGCCTGGATGGACGAGACGCAGGTGAGGCCGGGTGTAAAACCCCATTCGCCGCTGATGCGCTGAGCGTGGTCTTCTGATAGACGGCATGGACATGTTGAGTTATCTTCCCAGGCCAGGCTGGGATCATCAGGGCAGCTCTGTGAATGAGGGGTGGGATTATCTGCTGCGTCTCCTGAGTGCAGTCAGATGACCATACTGTTAGAAATGGATTTAATATCCTTAATCGGTTTAATATGAACTTTGTTATCCCCACAGATAAATGTTATTCCTCTACCACAGTAGCTGCTAGTCTGCCTGTTCCGTTCAAGAGCCTGCTCGTAACAGGCTGTGCTGCGGCCGCTGTCGGGCAGGGTCTCCCCGGCCTTCCCCCTGCTCCCTGCCGCCCGCTGCAGTGCCTTGTTTGGAGGGTAGCAGCTCCCAGGTGTCCCAGGAGAACGGGGGTCTGTCACACTTGCTTGTTCGTGCTGTGGCTGGACCGGGAAATGGAAGGTGGAATCACACCCTGATCCTGCCAGGAGGAAGAAGCGAGTTGGTTTTCTCGGAGAGGTAGGGGCTGTTGATGAGGACACAGGTCCTCATTTATTTATGCAGAGCCAGGGCCAGCATCTTGGCGATGATTTGCTCTCCAAGAAAGAAGCCGGTGTCTGTTCCACCTCTATTGCTCAAAGGACTCAAGGCAGGGACTGGGATAGAGCTCCTGGCGCAGGTCACACCAGTTCCTGGCACTGGCACACGTCCTTCGGCTCCCGCTCCTCTTGCTCTGGGCCCTGCCCGCTCCCAGCCTCCTGCAGAAGGGACGAACAATGCGAAATCACTCTCCGGTCCCAGCCAGGACTCGCTGAGAAAGTTGTTGTGGTCTCAGGTTTCAGGCTGCTGTCAGTGCCGAGAGGTTTGGGGATGGGGAATGGCACTTCAATCCATCTGCCCTCCGCTAATCCCCAGACAAACGCAGCTCTTCCATCTGTGCAGCCGGAGCCGCCGAGCCCATCACACCAGCCACTTAATCTAAATGGCTTTGGCCAAAGATAAGGTCATTAATTACACTGGGATTAGAAAACAGTATAGGCCTGGCGTGGCTTGGCTCGCCATCAGTTAAAGTCCTCGGCGCCCTGGCCTGGCTGAGCATCGCGGCTGGAGAGCTTGAGCTGGAGAGCCCTGTGCCCTCGCTGATGGGGCATCGTCCCCGTGGCACTGCCTGTCCTCGGAGGAGTCCCCTCACCTGGGCACTGGCATTTTGGCACGGTGCTGGGCTGGGCTCCTGTCCCTGGCCCCCGGCAGGGCTGGGTGCCAGGTGGAGTTGGTGATGCAGGTCCCAGGGGACACCTCTGGAACACCTCCTGGGAGGAGCGCACGCACTGTGGCCGCCAGCATGGCCCGAATCCTTGCGTCCGGCAGTGAGAGGTACACGGGCAGCATCCCACCATCTGCATCCCCATCACTTATTGCCTCCAGCCTTCACCAGCCCCTTCCATGGCACCACATCAAGCTCGGCCCCGACTTGCTGCCCGCACTGGAAGGTGGGGCTGGCCAAACCCCGCTGCTCTGGCTTGCGGCCACCATCCCTGGAGCTCAAAGCAGCCAAAGCCCCTTCGCTGATCTCAGATCCAACGTCTGTCTGTGATGTTCAAGGACTTGTGCTCTGTTTCCTCCACCTTTCGGTTCCCTTTTCTTGCTATGTTTTGGCTGTAAAATGCTCCGATTTGCTCATCCTGCAGGAAATTTCTCATCCGTGCGGCGCTGCCCTTTGCTGGGATGTGCCGCCTGCTCTGCCCCGCAAGGTGCTGCGTGGGGAACAGCCGGGGCTGGAGCCACAGATGTGGCATGAATTTGGCCTCAGCCTTCCCCTTGTAAGGAAAAGGCAGCACCGCGGTGGGCCTGGGGGGGACGATACGGATGGCTGGGCTGTGCCTCTGCACCGGGAGCCGGCCGGCACCGTGGCACAGCTGCCATCTCGCCCGGCACCGGTGACCAGCTGGTGTCTGTGCCCATGTTCGCTGGTGGGTTTAAAGGGTCCGACTGTCTCTTAACTCCTGTTGGAGGTCCTGGGTGGTGACGCTCTCCCGGCTCTTCCCACCCCAGTTCCCACACGGAGAGGATGATTCTGTCCGGGTGCCACGCACGAGCTGGGGACCATCTGGGGGTCGGTGTCACCTGGGGACGGGCAGCTCCTGCAGACATGTGGCAGCTGCAGCCACCGAACCGAAC
Organism: Gavia stellata; assembly: GCF_030936135.1. NCBI lineage: Eukaryota > Metazoa > Chordata > Aves > Gaviiformes > Gaviidae > Gavia > Gavia stellata. Next base: position 3,344,623 of record NC_082622.1, on the reverse strand, counting down.
AGTGTCCTGGCCTCATCTTCAGTTCCCAGGTGGGATCATTGTGCCGTGGGGCACCAGGGAGATTTAACAAAGCCCTGGGTGATGGGCTCGGTGGGAGGGAGCCCTCGGGCTCAGCAGGGCTGGCTGGCATCGCTGCCGTGGCAGGGCTGGTGGGCGAAGGTAGCTAATGGGGAAACTGAGGCACGGCTGGTGCATGGAGTTGCTCTGAGAGCTGCCAGGGCTGGGAGCAGGGCAGGGCATTTTGGATCCCGTGGCCCATTCAGTGTCTCGGCGGTGTTTCGGGCGGGCTGTGGGGGAGCCGTGTCGCAAGAGCCTAAAAATAAAAGGAGCTGTTGGCCGAGGTTGTGCAACGGCGTGTGCGTCCCGCGCCGCGCGGGAGTTCGGCGGCTTTGGCGGCAAAGCCCGGGTGTGTGCGGCTGGATCCTGGCACCAGGCCCAGGAAATGCCGGTACCCGAAGGGCTGGGGGCTGCTAGGTCTGCCCCCCTCTTTGTCCCTTCCTTGTGCTGCTGGCGAGCCCCCGTGGCTCCCGTGGCCTGGGGGGTGCTGGTGGGTGCCCATGCAGGTTTGGGGACATGGGGGCTGAGCCGGGCTGCGGCGGGCGGGTGGGTGGGATGGGTGTCCCTGTGTTGGCACCCTGAGCAATTCAGTGGGGGGGTTTGGAGCCCAGGGTGCTGCAGGGACCCTGCCCGTGTGCCCTCCCAGCACATGCTGGAGGCAGCGCTTGTCACCCATTGCACAGGTGGGAAAACTGAGGCATGGGCATGCCACCAGGGAGCCACCCTGCGTGAGGGTTCTGGGCTGCTGGTGTCACACACGGCATGCCCATTGTCCCCCAGCAGAGTTGGGGGGGGCCGTGTGAGGCAGCGAGGGGGGGCCAGCAGTGCAGGCAGGCGCCTGGCGGGAAAGGGCGCGGGAAGGAGAGTGCCAGCGGGACACCAAACCCCGGGGGACTTGGCCCCGCGCCCTGGGAGTGTGGCCGTGGAGGGGTGAGCCCCGGGTGTCCCTGTGGGGGGTGACACAGCCCCCGCCAAGGGCTGGCACAGGGCCCCGCGCTGCAGGGTGCCCGTGGGGCCTCCCTTAGCTCGGGGGGGCTGCGGGTGGGTGGCCGAGGCCAAGTGGGTCCCCCCATGGTGGAGCTGGCACGAGGGGGGCCGCCGGGGCTGCTTTGTCACGGTGTCACAGGGCCATCTGCCGGCAAAGGCATGGGCCGGTGGCAGCCTGCCATGGCCTCCAGCAGCCTCCCAGTCCTCCCAGTCTGCAGCTGCTGGGGTACTGGGGCAGGAGGGTGCCCTGGATGCGCTGGCTCGGGGGCAGCACCACCATGGCGGGGCCACCCCTGGGCCATTGTCCCTCCAGGAGCTCCTGGTCACCGGCAGTGTCATGGTGGGGCTGAGACATGGCTGGGAGGTACGGTTTGTCCCGGCAGGGACGGGTCCCCAGGTCACCACGTAGGGTCCCCAGGGTGTCACGGACGGGGCCCCGGGGCACGGTGATCCGGGTGCCTCTGGCTGGTGCGGCGCAGGATGGGATGCAGCAGAGACGGCCCCGCTCCGGCCACGAACAGATTAAATGTCATTTTATTTCACACCCAAAAAAAAAATGTAGAAAAGAAGAGGTGAGTGGAGATTTAATTGCTCATATTAAAAATCTACCAGGTGAGACTGAGCCGTTTCCACCAGAGTCAGTGCAGATCTGCAGGGATGTTTATTCCTCCTCTGCAGCCGGATGCTCGGGGACAGGGATGGGGGGTGACACCCGCCCCTTTCCCCGCTCCCCAAGGTGCCCCCCTGCCATGGGCGCTTGCTGCTGCTGCCAGCCCCATCCCTGCATCCCTGCCCAGGCCCATCCTGCCCGGCCCCAGCAACCCCGGCACGGTGTCCCCACGGTGTCCCCACGGTGTCCCCACGGTGCTACCCGCACCTCGTGTCCAGGAGCGGGTGCTGATTTGGGTGGGGGTGGGAAGGGGGGGGCAGGAGCATGTGGGGAGTGGCCTTGGGCCGTTTTGTTTTGGTTTTTTTTAAATATTTCTGTGTATTTCTTATTGTCCCTTTTCCCTCTGTACAAAATGAGCGGTATGGTCATGGGCGTAGGTGACACGGTGACGGTGTGTGGGGTCGGGGCTGGCTCTGGCGGCCGCCCCGCGCTCACTGCAGCAGGGCCCGGATCTGTTTGGACGTGGTGTCATCGTTGAGGTGCCGAGTGGTGTACCTGGATGGAGAGGGGACGGTCACCCCACAGCGCCCCGGCCCACTCCTCCGCTGCCATCCCACAGCACCGGCCGGGGAGGCCAGGGCCCCCCCCCGTGTCCCCCGGCCCCCTGGCTCACCTCAGAGCATTCAGGAGCCCCTCGGTGCTGGTTGAGGGTTGGTCTTTCAAGACTTTGATGCAGCCTTTCATCTGGTGGGGGGAGCGAGAGAGGCAGTGAGCGCCTGGGCATGCCGTGGGGGGGTTGCTCCCCTTCCTCCCCATCCTCCTCCTCAGTGCTCGGCGCGGATGAGTTCCCCTCTGGACCAGTTCAGACAGAGATGTCCCCACAGGGGACATCCAGGGAGAGGGACCCCTGGGCATCACCGCTGCCCTGGGATGAGCGGGATGGCTGTGACCCCCCCACGCCCACTCACGTCAATCTTGGAGGTCTTCGCGAAGGCCCCCACGGGGTGGACGTGGTCGTAGAGGATGATGACGCCGACCATCACCCGCATACAGAAGAGGAGGGTCTCGGTGTTGGTGAAGCGGCTCCGGTACTCCCTGCGCCAGGAGAGGGGCCGGCTGAGCCCGGGGAGGGGGGTGGCAGAGGGACCCCGGCACCAAGACGTCCCCCCCCGTGTGGGGTACTCACGGGGTCTCCAGCATCACCCTGCAGACGCAGGCCATGGTGCTCAGGCAGTCGGTTGTGTCCTCAATCGGGAGGGTCTTGTTCTGAAACCCAACAGGTCCCAGCTCCCATTTCCCCTCCTGACCCCCGTGGGGTGCCGGGGCCGGAGGGGGGCTTCCCCCCGCCCCGAGGGTCCCCCCCGGCCTCGCTCACCTCCGAAACGAACTTGGTGGTGGCATTGCTGAGCGTTTTGAGCATGGGGGTTGCCTCGGCGTAGAAGAGGGACATCCTGTTGGCCATCTCGTTGTTCACCTCGCTCTCCGCATCCAGCTGTGGGGTGGGATAATGGGGGTTGTTGGGGTGGCCGACCCCCCCCGACCCCCCCCAGTCCTGTGACCCCACTGGGGGAAGCCATCCCTGGGTGGGGGGATGGCACCGTCCTCTCACCTGCAGGTTGTTAATGCGATTTCGGCTGATGGTCCTTCTGTAGTAGCTGAAGTCGTTCTGGATGGCGGGGTTGGTCATCTGTCGAGGGGAGTCCCACGTTAGGGGTCGGGGTGGGGGTCACGGCTGGCTCGGTGTGCCCAGGGTGAGCCTCGGGGGTCCCAAGGGACTGCGCTGGCTCATGGCTTTTGCATGGTCCCGGTGTGGGGGCCACGGGCCCCCCCAGCCCTCGTCCCACCTGGGGGGCACGGGGAGGTACCTTGAGCTCATCGAAGCTGAGGGTGAAGTGGAGGATCTCGGCGAACTGCTTGGCCAAGGCTTGCTCCCGCTCGAGGTGCTGGGTCGGGGCGTACGGGGGGCTGGTGAGGGCCTCCAGCAGACTCCGCAGGGCGTTCTCTGGGGATGAAGCACCACTGGTCCCCGTCTCACTCCCTCACACCTCCCTGGCCCCGGCTGGGGAAACTGAGGCACGGGGCAGCATGGCATCCTCACCTGAGCACACCCCATGGCCAGGGCTCCCCCTAACCTGCCCCATTCCTGCATCCAGGGAGGGATGCAGGATGCAACGGGGGGACGCGGGGAAGGGAGACGGGGGCTCGGAGCGCTCACCCAGCCGCAGGGAGAACTCGTAGAAGCGTTTCAGCTTGGCGACGAGGGGGCAGACGGCGCTCCAGGCCCTCTCCTGCAGCCGCAGGTCCCCGGGGTTTTGGATGGCCTGTGGCGGGGAGAGCACCGGCGGTTGCCCCAAGCCATGGTGGGTGGGTGGGCAGTGGGTGCCGGGGCTGCACCCACCTCTCGGATCTCCTGCCCAGCGCCTGTGTAGGACTGCAGCTCGGCCAGGACGGCCTGCGCCTCCTCCAGCACAGCGTTCACCTGGTTCCACACCGCCGTCTCGGCCTCCGTCGGCTGCGCATCTGCAGGGCAGCGCCCCGGGGAGAGAAACCCGGAGGGCTCTGAGCGGGGCCCCGGGCGGTGAGAGCCAGAGTGGGGTGCCAGCACCCCAGCCCACGACTCTCCCGCCAGCCCACAGCCCTTCCTGGCGGGTTTCTCCCCCCGGTCCGTCTCCTTGCCCGAGCTCGAGCCAAGCCGTGGAGGGGGGGGGCAGATGGGGGTGAGTCCTGGCTGCCCTGCGACCACGGTCCTGCTCACAGGGGTCCCCGAGCAGCCCCCAGCCCTGGGCTGGCCCCAATGGGCTGCAAAGTGCCCTGGGGAAGAGGTGCGGAGCGATAGCCCCCGGCCATGGGTCTGCCCCAGCAGCCGCGGCCCCCCCTCCCCGGGGAGACCCCGGACGGCGAGGGTGGGGGGAGGACGTCTGGGATGGGCGCGATGCGATGGGCGACGGGTACGAGAACTCAAAATGGCGTGGATGTGGAACTCAGAATAAGTACGAAACAAAAAAGGAAAATAAAAATCCCATCTCACTTTCAAAGTCAAGGAAAAAATTAGGGCCTTGGTCAAGTTCGTTATAAGTCAACACTTTAAGAAGGTTCCCCATGTGAAACCTGCAAGAGAAGAAACAAGAGGAAAAAAGCATGATGGTGAGGTGGTGCTCGGGGAAGAGGTGCGGGGCTGCGGGCAGCGGCCGGCAGCGGCCAGAGCCCCCGTCCTCCCCCCGCTGCTCCCGGGGGCTCGAGGCACTCCCGGGTGGTCAGCGGTGACCCCGCGGCTGCTCCCGGCCCTGGGGCTGCAGCCTCTTCCCCCCTCGCGATGGTGATGAGAGCTGACGGATGGGGTGATGGAGAGGAAGGAGCGAAGGGAGGAGAGAGCCGCCGGGCTCCGGCGAGGAGGGCGAAGCGGTGAGCGAGCCCCCGAAGTCTTGGCTATGGGCATCCCCCCCTTTAGCTGCAGAGTCAGCCCCGAAACGGGGGGGTCGTGGGGAGCCCCACAGCCCTGTCCCCATGCCGGGGGGCTGCGGAGGGGGCTGGAGGCGGGCGAAGGCTGTGCTGCCTCAAAGGACCCACGAGGAGCAGGGAAGGTCCATCGCCGTGGGAGCGGGGTGGCTGCGTGACCCCAGCCCCACACCCCAGCCCCGGCTATTTTGGGATGTGCCGGTGCCGGAGGCGGTGCGGCGAGCTGCGCACGGCCTCTCCCCGCCGGGGCCGGAGCGAGCGGTTCCTGCTGCACTATTTTTACCCCCCTCGCTCTTGCTCTGAGCTGTGCCCTGGGAGGAAGTGGGGCAGAGGGAGGAAGGGGGGGCCATGGGGCTGCACGAGGTCTGGCACCTCGCCGAGGTCCCCGAGCCACACTGTCGTGTCCCAGTTAGCCCAGGTCAGCGGGAAGCTGGGGCAGGTCCCCTGGCTGGACCGGGGTCCCCAATCCCTGTCCCTCAGGCGCAGGCTGCGATCACCGCGCTGCCCTTCCCGGCAGGGCAGGTGGCACGGATCCTTCCCTCCTCCTTCCCTGGCATCCCTGGCCTCCAGGCTGTCCCTGCCGCGGCGGTGGCAGGGGACGTGCCACATGGTCACCTGGTGCCACCGCCTCTAATGACAGCGGGCACGTGTGTTAGGTCCTCATGGGCCAGGTCCTGCTGCTGGGATGTATCCTGCATCCCCGCCACTCGGCCAGGGACATCTCCCTGCGCGTTCAGGGATGGGACATCTCTCGGGGTCCCACTTCCCTGCCCCACCCAGCCCTTTGTGGGGCACGTCCAGGGCTGCCCCAAGGTGCCTGGGGACACGGGGCTGCTCAGGGACACCGTGCCTGTCCCCATATTCCGGAGAGCAGCCGCGGCGGCGGCCCTGGCCCCCTCCCCGCGCCCGCCCTGCTCACGGGACTTACTTTCAAAATCCAGGAAAAAATGAGGACAGTTTTCTAAATCTTTGCCCAATACCTTTATCAGGTTGCCCATGGCCAGCAGACCTGAGCGAGAGAAACAGAACAGAGTGGAACAGCACCGGCACCGCCGGCCGGACACCCCAGCATGCCCGAGCCCAAGCCACCGTGGCACCTACCTGTGCCTGTCCCGCTGGGCTCTGCACCCCACGGCCCCGCTGTCCCCAGCCCGCACCCTCCCGGCTGGAGCACATGGGCGTGAGCATCCGCTGAAATGCGGCGGCTCTCCCCAGCACTTCTGCTGCTGCCGTTTGCCGAGGTGGGGAGGGAAGCGGGGTGTGGGTTTGCGAGTGTTGCGCTTCCTGTGGGCGCCCCGGCCACACCGCCTCCCGCGAGGCGCCCCGGTTCCCCCGCCCCGGCCCCCAGTGCTCGGCCGGGGGACGGGGGGCTGCCCCAGGAGACCCCTGTGGGGTTGTGCCAATCCCTTCAGATGACAGAGCTGGGCATCCCCCATGGACAGGGGAGGACCCCAATTGGGATTTCTGCCCCACAGACCCGGTTTGGGGGTCTGACGCCTGCACCGGAGCATCCCACCCACCCCATGGCCACAGCCCCTGGTCCTTACCTCGGTGCCCGGTGTGGCGGCGGCAGCTACGGCAGGAGCAGGGGCTGTGCCACCCGCCTGAATCACTTCATGGGCCGGCGGGGACCTGCGGGCAGGAGGGCGAGAGGGTCAGGCTGCCCCGCCGGGCACCTCCCCACCCCGGGGACCCGCTGGTGGGTGACCAGGCGGGGAAGCACAGTGGGACGCTGACTTCCCCCACCCCAGCTCACAGCCCCGCATGCCCCCGCCAGCCTTCACCTTATTTGCCTCCATTATATTTTTATTTCCAGCAGCCGGTGTCACCAGGAGCTCGCCAGGCACCGGCTGAGCATCCCCTTCCCTCCACACCCCTCGGGGGTCCTGCCAGCTTGGGGACAACCCTGGGGCCAAGCCATCTGTCCCCAACCTCCTTGGAGAGGCCAAGACCCCCCCTGGGATGAGTTTCCCGGTGCCGCTGGTTGGGTTTGCTCTTTTCCGTGTGTTGCATGAAGATCCCTTTATGCCGCTGATGAGACGCAACCCAAATCCCGCAGGCACCGGGATGCTCCCCTGGTTCCTCCGTCCCCCACGTTTCCTATGGGGATACGGGGGGCCGGGGTTGGCCCCACAGTGTTAGCGGGCTCCGGGAAGCAGCTGCGGGATTCAGCAAGTTGTAATTAAGCACTTGGGTTTAATTAACATGGCTGGGGATGGGAGAGGGAGAGCTGGAAGAGGCGGCAGCGGCAGGGAGGGATGGGGTAGCCTCGTGCCTGGGATGGGGCTGCTGCCCCCCAGCCCAGCACTCCCCACTCAGCCCCAGCACAGCCCCTTGGCATCAACAGTGATGGCTCTGCCTTCCTCTTCTCCTCCTCCTCCTGGGCCCGGTAAACAGTGGTTTTACACTGGGGCTCTGTGGGATGCACCAGCCCGATGCCGAAACACAAGCTGCTTTGGGGGAGCCGGGACAGCGAGGTTCTGCACACCCCTGCCTCAGTTTCCCCACGTGTGGTGGGTGCTTCTACCCCCTGGTGGGGTATAAAGATATCCAGGGCTGCCCTGGCGCAGTGACCCCAGGGTTTGTCCCACTGGGTGCTGGGGTGTTTTGGAGGGGTGCTGGGCTCCGTGGGATGGTGCTGGGGGGGCCCTGGGGTGCCCTGAGCAGCCAGACGGGTGGGAGACTTGCACCCGCTCCGCTCAGGGATTTGCATAAATGCTGTGATCGTCGTACAGGCGATCTCGTGCCCGTGCCACGGTTGTCCTTGACGGGCGGCTCGGGGCTGGGATTTGTCACTGCTGATCTCTGCCTGTGCCAGGGAGGGGGCACAGACGTGTCCCCGTGGTCCCCAGCGTGGGGATGCCCTGGCACGAGGCCTGAGCCGTGGCATGGGGGTTCGGTGCCGGGTGGGAGGATGGGGATTGCTGCAGCCCCCCCCGGCCTGGCGGGGCAGCTTTGCTTGAGGTTCAGTGCCTGATTTGCACCGTTTCCTTGGCCCAGGTGCCTATGCCCCGTGGTGGCCCTTGGCCCTGGGAGCCACGGCATGTCCCTCCCCGGGTGACTCTCGAGGAGGGCGAGGGGCTTCCTCCATCGTGGGCTGCCCATCGCCACCATGCCAAACCAGGGCAACCGCTCACCCCAAATCCACCAGGAAAGACACCCCATCAGGGACTACTCTTGCAGAGGGGTGCGCTGCTGGAGGAGGGCTGCCCACGAGGGGTGCTGGGCTGGAGGCAGCAGGGTCCCCCCCCCAGCCACACCCGAGGTGGCCCCGGGTTTTGTCCCTCCCTGCGGTGGCCTCCCTGTGCCCCAGCCCTGCTCCGGCACCTGCTCCTCTCCCTGCCTCGCCACCTCTCCCCGCTCCCCCCAAGCATCCTGCCCCACGGGGACCCCGTGGCGGGTGTCACCTCCCTGGTGACATCCCAGCTGACGGGGTGAAACCCCTCTCCTCCTCCAGGCAGGGCCAAATCCTGCACCCAGAAGCATCGCTCCCCCCCCAGCCGGCGGTGCCCAGGCTGGCCACGCCAAAGGGGCAGCAATGACCCCGGATCAGGCCATCCCCATGTCACCCAGGGCCGTTTTGGGGCTGTGCCCCTTTGCTGCCAGCGCAGCATCGCTGTGGGCACCGCAGCCTGGTGCAGTGCCGCACCCCCGGCTGGGGGGTGGGTGCCCCTTCCCCTTGGCTTGGCTCTGCACCCCGTGGCCCCCCCCCGCCCACTGGGTGCCCGCTGGGTGCTGGTCCTGGTGCCCACCGCTGCTGCCGAGCCCCACCTGCCTCTGCCCCCCACCCATGCCTGCGCCAGCATCGCCGCAGCCGTTGCAGGGTCCGACACGCGGTGCCTGAAGGATTTTTCACGGGGGACACCTTATCCCAGGAACCCGGGTGCCGGGGCCAGATCCTGCCCCAAGATGAGCCAGGGCACCCCCCCATCCCTGCCCAGGGCTGGGTTGGGGCTTCCCCCGGGGCTGTCACCCCCCCAGTTTGGGGACCTCCCTGGCTAGCGGGAGGTGCGAGTCCCCCCATGGGGCTGAGCCCCCGAGCGTGGCCGGCGGGGTGCTGGGGGCCTCCCCTCTGCCTCGCTGCGGCTGCGGGCGAGCGGCAGGATTTACCGCAGGGCTGCCACGGAGCTGAGCCGCAGCACCCAGCCAGCGCGGGCGAGCACCCAGCCATGCACCCGCACCCACCCAGGGCCACCGTGGGGCTGCAGCATCCCGGGGGGGGGGCTGCACCCATGCCATCACCCCCAGTCCTGGGGGCACCCGGCAAGCGTTGGGTGCAGCGGGCTGGGGGTGCAAAGGGGAAGAGGGGCCCCTGCGAGGGGCCGCTTACTGGTTTGGGTCCCCAGGGGAGACAGTGAGTGCCTGCCACAGCCCCCCACCCTGCTCTCAGGCCTGGTGGCACCCCTGTCCCCGTCCCCCGTGGCGGCTCTTGCTCACCGTGGCGGTGGGAGCTCGAGGCGTGGGCAGGCGGTGGCGGCTGCCGGTTGTCTGCGGATGCTGCCGGAGCGCGGGGTGTCGGGGAAGGGCCGCCCGCCGTGTGCGTGAGCCGCCCTGCGCCAGCTGCCGAATGCACCACAAAGACCACCATAGCCCCCCGGCCCCCCCCACGCCACTGGTGACGGTGACGTCTCAAGTGTGAGGAAGACAGGGATGCTTAACCCCTTGCGTGCTGGCCGGCAAACCTCTGTGGCCTGCCTGGGCGAGGGCTCCGGGTCCTGCTGGGGTGCTGCTCCCTGGATTTGGGGGACGCGGTGACACCGAGCGGGTGCCTTTGTCCCCCCGCCCCTTGTCAGAGCCAGCCCAGCTCAGCCCCGGCAGCCCGAGCACCCGCAGCCTGCTCTAAGCAAGGGGAGGGAAGCCCCAGATTTTCCTTTGCTCCTGCCCCAGCCCATGGATGGCACCGCTTCCCCCCGGCCCCCCCTCTCCGGGGAGGGGGACAGCCATGGAACCCAGCCAGAGCCAAACCAGACGCATGCCCCGGGAGCCCCATTTTGGCCAGGCAGCCCCCTCAGCTTCCCACAGACCGGGACCAGGAGGGGTTTGGATGGCACATGCCAGGACAGAGCTGTTCCCGCAGGGGTGATGTGGGAGGTAGGAAGCAGGTGGTGAACCCCAAAACTGGAGTATTTCTGCTTTTCCACCTCGCACCCCCTTTTCCCAGGCCAGTGCTGGGCATCCCAGCAGGGACATCAAGAGGGACCCCCAGAGTTCTGGTCACCCCAGGTCCAGCTTGCCCAGTGGCACCCAGCAGTGTCCTGGGGGACACGGCGTGGGTGACAGCAGCTCCTCACTCCTTTACAAGGGCATTTCTGCGCAGCAAAGCATGGCATGGGTGCCCACCCTTCAGCACCCCAATGCTGCCAGGGCACCTGGCACCAAGCCTCAGCCCTGGGGCGCAGCGGGCAGGGAAGGGACCTGCTCCGAGATGGCGAGCAGCTGGGGAAAGGCGGAGGCTGCTGGCGAGGATACGTGGCTTGAAGGGAGGGAGCGGCAGAAGAAATGAGCAAGTGAGTGAGAAATCCCCATTTTGCTCCAAAACTCTCTGCAAACCACAGCTCAACCCCAAAACGCTGCCCACAGCGGCGCTGGCACCGGGTTCCCCCCGGGCACGCGTGCCTGTGGATGTGCCACCCACAGAGGGGCTGTGCCAGGGGAGAAGCCACCCGGAGCCCATCCCGATGTCCCAGCATGTGCCCGTGGCCCACCAGCCCCGTGCTCGGGCCGTGTGGCTGCTGCCCAGTGTGTCACTGGAAAACGGGGGATTTTGTGGGGTTGCGCTGGCCGTGAGCACTGTGCACTGGCCCGAAGGGACCGTGTCCATCCCCGTCCCCAGCCCTGCCCAGCTGACCCCACCCGGGGTGATGGGTCCTGCACAGGACCGTGTGGTGGGGACACTCACGGGAGAGGAGCGTGGGGGGGTCACAGAGGGGCTCCTGAGCTACCGATGCCCCGAGCCCCGCCGGTGTCATAGCCGGGCGATCCGGCAGTGCAGCAGGACAAGGGCAGTCAGGAGGCCGGGATGCACAGCGGTGACTCCTGCTCCCCACGGCTCCCAGCAGTTTGGGGGGGCTCGTCCGGCTGCAGCGGCCCCAGGCAGTGGGGGGCTGTGGCTGCAGGGTCCCCCCGTTGGGCACAGCCCCCCCAAGCTGTGCTGCTGCAGCCCGTAGCCGCTGGGGGAAGCTGCAGCCCTTTGCATTCGTTATCCTCGCTGGATAAGGAGGTTTTTGGGAACCGGTGAGGCCCTGGCAGCTCTGCACCCCGGGGACCCCGCGGCAGGGAGCTGGGGTGATGCTGCTGCGGGAGCGGGGAGCAAAGGGCTGCCACGGAGCCAGCGCTGTCTGCAGAGCCGGTCCCTGTCCCCCGCCCCGGACAGCCTGGTGCCCCGTCTGCAATCCCAGGGTCGATGTCCCGGTTGAGCCCGGGCTCATGGTAGGGCTTGGGGTGCCCCGATCTGGGTGCTGGGCTCAGCCGAGTGCTCCAGCCCGTGTGCTCGGGACCACCAGTGCGGCCAGCCCTGCACGAGCCCGGGCATCTCCCCCGCACCAGGACTCAGGGTGTCGCAGCCCCTAAGAGTTGGACACCCCAGTACCCCACAGCCGCCCTTGTCCCCGTCCTCAGGGCGTCCCTGTCACACCCCCAGCCTGGCGCTCCCTTGCCTCTTCCAGCCACCCCATGCCCCTTCAACACACCCCGTCCCATGAGCTGAGCTGTGCTGGCCTCAGCCCTGGCAACCATGCTGATTCAATTAAGCCCTCATTAATTTTTCAGTCGCCCTGTGCACCCTGAGCGCGGGCGGTTTGCGGTGGCACTAATTGACGTCTTCTCTACTTAACCATGTAAGAAGCGGATTGCCCAGCCGGCACGGGGGGGCTCATCCCCCACACTCTCGGGGAGGCTCATGGAGAGGCTTTGGGGCCAGACAGAACCATGTGCCCAGCGCCCGGCAGAGGCTCCTGGAGTGACCCAAAAGCCATGGGGCTGAATCACCCCAGCCTGGGTGGGGATCTGGCTCCGGACCAGGGCATGGCACAGGGATGTCACATCCAGCCATGGGGGAGGTCCCAGCCCTCCTGCCCCTGGGACAGGCGGGTGATGGATCCCTGCAGCCCCGCTGCATATACACAGCTGCAAATATTTGTGTCTTTTTGTAAACCAGCCTTCTCTCGCCTCCGGCTGGGGCAGCTTCTGCAGCTTCATGCAGCCACCTCCGCAGCGAGGGTGGGTGCACCCGAGAGCAGGGCTGGGTCGGGGGATCCTGAGCCTGGGAAAGGGCAGAGCACCCCAGAGCACCCCACAGCCCCGTTGGGGACTGGGATGGGGACCAACCCTGGCTGGATGGAGACTTCATCTGGGCTCAGTGGCCACCAGCTGCAGAGGGGATGCTGCGGACAGGGCCGGGTGGCACTGGGGTCACGGCGAGATGGCCAAGGTCACTGGGAAGAGCCACCAGCGATCACTACAGAAATGCTCCACGTTTGGTTCTGGAGATCAGAGCGGTTTTCTTGGCCCTTTCCCCTCTGCGCTTCAGCTGCGGCTCTGGCCAGCAAGGAGGACCAAGGTGTGTCCTGGTGTCCCCTCGGTGCAGGCAGCGTGGGGCCCTGCGCTGGGTGCCTGGCAGGGGGATGCAGGCAGCATGGCTCCTCCTGGCCCCTGCCAGCCCTGAAGCACACCAAGGGAAGGGGATTTTGGGATGCTTTGGGATCAGCCATTGCCAGGGACAGGAGCCAGAGGCTGGTGAGTAGGGCAGAGTGAGGAGGAGGAGGGGGAAGCAGGGAAGCAGAAGCAGAGAGTGGCAGGAGGGGCAGGGAGCGCAGAGGGGCTCTGCTCAAGACTGGGGACCAGGCAGGCACCTCCGGGCAGGCAGGGCCGGCAGCATCCCTGGTGCTGAACCCAGCTCCCCCTGCATCCCACTGCCAGCATCCCCCCTGCATCCCGGTCCCAGCATCCCCCCCGCATCCTGGTCCCAGCATCCCCCCTGCATCCCACTGCCAGCATCCCCCCTGCATCCCACTGCCAGCATCCCCCCTGCATCCCGGTCCCAGCATCACCCCCACATCCTGGTCCCAGCATCCCCCCTGCATCCCGGTTCCAGCATCACCCCTGCATCCTGGTCCCAGCATCCCCCCTGCATCCCACTGCCAGCATCCCCCCTGCATCCCGGTCCCAGCATCCCCCCTGCATCCCGGTCCCAGCACCCTCCCCAGCATCCCCTCCACTTTCCCCCCAGCATCCCAGATCCATTTCCCCTCGCAGCATCCCAGTACCCCCTCCAGTATCCCACCTCGCACCCCCCCGCGGCCCCTCCCAGTTGACTGACAGCGCTCCCAGCCAATGGGCGAACGTTGCCGCCGGGGGGGCGGGCGGCCCGCGGCTACAAGAGGGGCGGGAGCGGCGCGGGCAGAGCCGGCGGGGTGGACCGCGGCCCCTCCGGCACCGGCACCGGCACCGGCTCCGTGCCCCGCCGAGCCGCCGCCGCCTGCCTGCACCGCACGACAGGTAAGGGCCGTCGGGGCCGGAGCCGCCGCCGCCCCCCCGGGGCTGGGACCCGGTTTCCCGGTGCGGAGCTGCCGTCGGGGCAGGTGCCAGGAGCCGCGCTGTTCCCGGGAGCCGGTTCCAGCGGGTGTCGGGGCCGGTGCCCCGGAGCTGCCCCCCGGGTGGGCAGAGCAGCCCCTGCACCCACCAGTGCTGCTGCCCCCAGCCCGGCCGCCCCATCCATCCTGGGGCTGGGTCCTGCGCCCCTTCCCTGCTCCCCGGGGTGCCGATCCGTTGGGGTGGCGCTGGAGGCTGGGTGCCCTGCGCTGCCCGGGGTGCAGCCCCGGGGGGGACACCCGTAGCGACTGTCCTCTGTCCTGTTTTGGGACCAGCAGCCGGTGACCCATGATGATATTGGTGCTTTGAGATGAGCGGTTCGTGCCAAGCGTGCGATGGCCCTTCCGGCTGCTGGCCCCAGCACCCGTCCCTGCTGTCCCCTGCCCTGGCGTGGCCTGTGCTGCGTCCTGTACGGAAAGGGGAAGCGAGGTCTGTGGACCAAAGGATGCTCTTCTTGAGTCCTGGCCTCTTTGAAGGCTTCACTTGCAGGATGAGGTGTGGTGCTTCTAGCAAAGGTCCTCGTTGCTGTTGCCTTATGGAAAAGCTGCTCCTGGTGCAGGTGAGAGGCTGCATCCACCTGCACGGCTGGTGGGAGACGCAGGAGGACATGAGCACAGCACATGGTGGGGATTAATCAGTCCCTGCAATTTAGAGCCAGACCATGGTGCTGGGAGGGCTCGTGTAGCTCTGCAGCTGAGCTGGGGATCGCTGGGAAGCGCTGTGCTCCGTGGGCGTCCGGATGTTTCCTCGGCTCTGGCTGCCGAGGGGTGGTGGGTTAAGCGCTGCCGTGGCAGATGGTGACAGATGCTGGTGGGATCATGGGGCAGGAAGCAGCCTCTGCCTGTGGGATTAGCTGGGAGCAGGGCTGGCTGGGAGCGTGAGGAGCCCTGCATCGCTGCTGGGGGAAGGCTTGTGCCCATCCCAGCGTACCCCCATATCCCCCAAGCCCACATGGGCAGGAGATCAGATGCTCGGAAGGGACATGGTGCTTGGTCGGGCTCCAGGTGAACTTCTACTCAACTTTCTCTATGCAGAGAGAAGCTCCAGGAGCTCTCAACAAACCATCTGCTGCTCAAGCTGAGCGGCACCGGCAGCCAAGGCTGCGTGGGAGCGGGCACGGCGTGTATCAGAGCAGCTCTGCGTCCTGCCCACACAGCTGCGGGCTTGCCAGCGCTCCAGTGCACCACGCTGCAGGCTGCCCCGCAGCGGAGGGGTGCCTGGCTGCGGACCCCATCATCACCAAGGGCTGGCCAGGAGCGGGTCGGGCATCGCTGCAGCTGGCTGGATGCTGCAAGTGGGTGCCAGGGAGGTTTTTCCCTGCTTTAATGGCAGACTCGTGTTACCTCCTCTTTGTCCCATCCTTACAGAGGGTGGCTGGACATCATGGCCTGCTAAAGGCTGTGTGAGGAGTTCTGGGTCTTCGTTTGCTTTTTGAGGTGTTTTTTTCTGCAGCCCAAAGGGACCCAGCCTAGGAAATGGGGGGATTGAAGGTGATGCTGCTGGCTGCGCTGGCGCGCTGCCCCAGGGCCAGCTCCTGCACGTCTCCAGCAGCAAGGGCTACAGCTGAGCATGGGCACCAACACTGTCCCCGGTGCCACAGTCGCTGTCATGGCACTTGACAGTGCACGGACACCCATCAGCCAGGTGGATCAGCTCTAGCGTGGGGAAGAGGCATGCGGGGTCGGCCAGCTGCTGGGCTGGAGGAGGGCCTGGGAGCAGCAGCCCTCCGTGTGCCCGGTGTGTAGGAGCCGTGCGTTTTCCCTCCCAGGGGCAGCCATGGGCAAGCACAGCAGCAAGCTGGCCCCGGAGATGCTGGATGACCTGGTGAGGAGCACAGAGTTCAGTGAGCAGGAGCTGAAGCAGTGGTACAAGGGCTTCCTCAAAGACTGTCCCACTGGCATCCTCAACCTGGAGGAGTTCCAGCAGCTCTACATCAAGGTGGGCTCCAGCCAGGGGCCTGAGTGCTGCCTGTGGGGCTGGAGCACCCTGCTCCTGCTGGGGCAAGGGTGCTGCTTTGGGAGCAGCCTCCATGCTCAGCTCTCCCTCCCCGTTTCGATCTCTCTCTTCTCTCCTCCCTGCAGTTCTTCCCCTACGGAGATGCCTCCAAGTTTGCCCAGCACGCTTTCCGCACCTTCGACAAGAATGGTGATGGGACCATTGACTTCAGGGAGTTCATCTGTGCCCTGTCTGTCACCTCCAGGGGCACCTTTGAGCAGAAACTCAACTGGGCCTTTGAGATGTATGACCTGGATGGGGACGGGAAGATCACACGCTTGGAGATGCTGGAGATCATTGAGGTACCGGTGCTTAAAATCAGCAGGGGTAGCTTGTTTTTTCCAGGCTTTTCACAGCTATTGGGTCCCTTTTGGCACCGAAGAATGAGTTTTTCTGCCTAGAGCCTTGTCTGAAAGGTACCTGGTGTGCACCTGATTGTAGCTGTGCAGCAGCTTAGCTCATGTCAGCAGCTAACTGGGTCCCAGTAGAGCAGCAATCCTGTCTCCTGCCTTGTCCTGGGACCTTCTGCCCATCTAAGGTTCGCACTATGGTACTTTGCTTCTATTTTTGCTCCAGGCTATTTACAAGATGGTGGGGACTGTGATCATGATGAGGATGAACCAAGATGGGCTGACGCCCCAGCAGCGTGTTGACAAGATCTTCACAAAGATGGACAAGGACAAGGATGACCAGATCTCCCTGGAAGAGTTCAAGGAGGCAGCGAAGAGCGACCCCTCCATCGTTCTCCTCCTGCAGTGCGACATGCAGAAATAGAGCCCTGGGGGCTCATCGCTGGACTGGCTGCAGCCAACCTCTGCTCCCCGTGATGGTTTCCATCCCCATTTTCTGCTGAGTTGCTTCCATGCCCGCTCGGCCCCAGGCGTGAGCCACGCTCCATCCCTCCTGCCACCCACCCGCCTCTGCTCCTGGCTGTGTCCTGGGCAGCCCACAGTCCATGGGCTGTAGCTCTCCCTCGATGGGTAGAGCCTGCTCTGGGTATTGCTGGCTTGAGGTTACCCCCAAATCAACCCTCTCCCATCCTGGAGCTGGACTCCCTGCAGCCAGTGGCAAGTGTCCTGGCTCCCCAGGGCCAACTGCTCCCATATCCCTGCTGCTTTCTCTCTGCTTTCCCCCACTGCTCTGCCTGGCCCATTTCCTGATCCTAACTAAAACCAGCTCTTTCCCCTTTCTGCTGAACACCCTCATTGCTTGTGATGCTGCCAGGGAGGCTGAAAAGTCCCAAGTCCTGGCCCTGGTCTCTGCTTCACTGGCAATTCCCTGCAAGGCTGCCTGGAGGGGTCAGGGCTGGCCCCAGGGTGCTGGGGGGCTCAGGCAGGGTGCTGCACCCTCCCTGAGGGCTTGCTGCCTTGGCTCCCTATGCCTGGCTTTAGCTTTTCCACCTCTGCTTTTGCTGCTGGGAACGGTCGGGGGATGTCAGGGGAGAGCAGAAGTGTCCAAGGCCACCCCTGTCTGACCCCTGAAGCCACCTTCCACCCCATCATCTGGGTGAGCTGCCAGAGCAAGTGGGTGGTCACCTCCACAACTGCCCTGCCAGCATCCTGGATGCTTTGTGGAGTTTCTGGCCTTCCTGGATATTGAAGTGATGCCTGAGGTCCCAAATTGAAAGCAGGGACTGCCGGACTCCTCCATGGGCTGCCCTGGGGCAAGGTCAGGAGTGTGGGTGTTGAAGACACGTCCTGGTGCTGCTCCTGGTGTCTGCTGCTACTGTGGGGACTGGTCGGTTCTGGACTGGGGCTGTGGAGAGGTGTGGATGGGTCCTGTACCTGCTGAGCCTCCTGGCAAGGCTCTGAGGCCACAAGAAACATGTCTCTCTCCTTCCTCCCTCCATCCCAGCCTGCTGCCTCCATCCCTCCTGCCCCAGGACAGGAATATTGTCACAGATTGGTATTTAGTCTGCACGTTGTGGTGTTGATGACTGTAATATCTGTTAGGAGATGGTGAAGTTGTTATCTATTTTTTTAATGGAAAAATAAACTGTCCCCCATGTGTGGTGTTCCCCCCAAATGGCTTATTGGGGGGCAGCTGGCTGCTGCAGCAGCTATGGGGAGAGTGAGATGACAACACTGCACTCCTGAGCATTGTTTATGGGTTTCATCTGAGCCTGTGACACTCCAAGGAGCACAGCCTGGGAAGCCTTGAGGATGGGTGAAAGTGTAACCCTTCAGCCATGCAGGTAGCTTTGGGGAAGGGAATGTTATCTCTTGGGTGGGATAGGACCAGACATCCCTGGTCTGTGCTGGAAATAGGTCTCTGTGGACCAGAAGCCTGGACCTTGACTGTTCCCTTCATTCAGGGTTGGGCATAGCCAGAGGACCTGGTGGCTTTGTCCTGGGCCCCATCCCTGCACCATCAGCAACTGGGACCTGCTATTGCTGTGTCTTTGTCCTTCTCAGCCTCCTCTTCTCCACCCCCATCTTCCCTGCACATATTTTCCTCTGGTCTTTCTTCTCCATCAGCAGCCTGCAGAGACGGTGGCTGTTGCTAAGGAGCTCTCCCCAACTTTAAACACTTCTCTGTAGTTAATCAGGCAGGGCTGGCTCCTGGGCAGCAGCGCTGGCTCCTGGCTATGAGCCTGGCCACGCGGTGCCACTCACCCCATCCCGCCTGGCTCCAGCGTGCGGGGAAGCGCGTGGCTGGGCTTCCACCTTGCATATCACCAGCATCTCATCTGTCTTGCAGCAGCCAGCACCTGAGCACAGAGATGGGAGGATGCCAAAACCGTGGCAGTGTGTGTATTTTTAGGAGTGCTGCTGAGAGCTCTGTGCACCTTGGGTTTGGCTGCCGTGCTCCCTGGGCTCTCTGGGAGCGTGCGTGTGTGTGCAGCTCAGCAGTGCCTGGGGAAGGAGGGACAGGGCAGGTTGTCCCCGCTGTGTGGGAGCCTGGGGACATGCCAGGGCTGCTGTCTGAAAGGGCAGTAACTCAAGCTCAAGAGGGGACTCTGAGAATAGCCTCGGTGATCCCGGGGCCCTCAAAGCTCCTGCTTCCCTTGGGGCCACCCCAAAGGAAGCTCAGGGATTTCCCAGGAGGGACCTGCAAAAGCCCTGGGGAAAGGGAGTCTTTGATGAGGCTGAAATGATGATAAACTCCCGGAAGGGCATCCCAAAGGGTTTGGGATCCAGGCAGCTGGGTGAGCCTGAAGCCAGCCCTGTTCACCAGCACCCAGCTTCCCCTGGCTCTGCTCTCCTGGTTGAACCTCAGCGCAAGCAAGGTTGTGCTTGATCGGTCTCGTGGGTAGGGACACGGGTGTCCCTGAGGCTGTGGTCCGTAGGGAGGGTTGGTGTTTAGCTGCTGGCACAGAGCTTTGGGCAAAACCCTTCTGCTGGGGCTCTGCGAGCTTTCCCCCCGGGCACTGCCCTGTGCCAGCTGAGACGAGGTGGGATCCTCCATCACTCGGTCCTTTCTGGCTGCTGCCTTTTGGTCTCTGGGGTGCACTCCCTGCTCCCCAAGGGCCTCGGGGCTGTGGGGGGCTGCTGGTCGTGGTGCAGTTTTCAGCCCGAGCGGAAAGCTGGGCTCTACACGCAGCTCTGTGGCTGGCCTCAATCCCACCAGCACTCAGGGGGGAACGTCTAGGGAAGAGCCTTAATTAATATCCACGCCCGTTCCATAACTAGCACAGGTTATTAGCAGGTTACCCTGGCACGGAGCAGGGCCCGAGCACGCCTGTCACCCACCGGGCAGCCGCTGCCACGGCTCCTTCCCCTCCAGCTCCCGGGGCTGGCCGCCCTTGCACCCTTCCAGCCGCCCGGTCCCCGGGCATGGGTGCCGCTCTGTGCTTTGCAAGGGTGGGCGCACCCCCACGACCCTCGGTGTCTCCCGTGGGTGCCCTCTCACCCCCTGCCCTCCCCTCTGCTGATGGCACCTTTCTCCCCCAGCCCCTTCCCTGCGCTCCCGGAGGCTTCCAGCCCCCCGGGCTGACCCTGCCCTGGAGCGGCTGCGGAGCGCTCCGCCCTCCACCCCCCCCAGCACCCCGCTATTGGGGGGGGGCGGCCACGGAGGGGAGGCGGCGGCGGGGCGGGCTCGGTCCCGAAGAGGTTAAGCCGTGTCCCGGTGGGTTGAAACCCCGGAGCTTCATGGGATGCCTTATAAAGCGCGCTCCGGGAGCTCCCGGTACGTGCGGACCCGCCGCCGCGCACGGAGCCGCCGCCGCTGCGCACGGAGCCCCGGACCCGCCGCGCTATGGAGCCCCCGGGCACGGCCGGGGCGCCGGGCTCGGTGGGGCGGCCCTGGGAGGAGGCCAAGGCTTTCTACGATAACCTCGCCCCCAAGAAGAAACCTAAATCGGTGAGAGCCCCCGAGGTGCCGAAGCGGGTAGCGCTCCCCACCCCGGAGGGGAACCGGCCTCTCTGGGTGCCCCATCGACTCTGGGTGCCTTCCCCCCCCCCGCCCCCCCCCCCATCTCCTCCAGGTCCCCCTGGGTCTTTCTGGGTGCCTCATCTCCTGCAGGTTCTCTGGGGTCCTCTTGGGTGCCCCATCTTGTCTGGGTTCCTCTGTGGAACCCTCCGGGTCTCTCTGGGTGCCTCATCTCCTCCAGGTTCCCTGGGGTCCCCATGGGTCTCTCCGTTTTTCCTTTGAGCCCCGGTCTCCATCCAGGTCCTTGGGGAAGCCCTGGGTCTCACCAGGTGCCCCCGCTCCTCCATGGTTGCCCGTGGTTGCCTGGGGTCTCTCCAGATCCCCCCAGTCCCTTTGGGTCTCCCTGGGTTCCTGCAGGTCCCTGGGGTCTTCCCGGGTCCCTCCTGGGCTGAGGTGCCCTTGCAGAGCGGCTCCGTGCCCCATAAGCTGCCTGTCCCCTGCACCAAGGCGGGAGGCCCTGCCAGTGACAGGAGAGGTGGCTGTGGTGGAGCAGGGGGACAACCCGGGGGCCGAATCCCTGCCCGGGAGCAGTGGGGTGTCGCAGGGGTGTAGCCACCCTTGCCAGGCTCGCCTGTTCCGGGAGATTAGAGGGAAAGCCTGTGTTATCTAACCAGGGCTGAGCTTGCCGGGTTTAAACATGGGAGCGCCTGGGAGTGCTGCCGTATCTCAGAATAGCTGCGGCAGCGTGGGGCTGGCAGGGCTGGCGGCTGTGCCCCGGGACGAGCTGGCCCTGGCCCTGCAGCCTGCGAGCCCACCCAGCCATAGCCGTCCTCGGGCCTGTGGGTGCCCCCTAAGTGTGGGGCTGTGGCAGAGGTGCTGCCCATGGTGAGGTCGGGAGCCCCGTGGCAGCCGGCACCTTTCGCGGCAAAGCTCTGTACGTGACCTCTCCGGCGAGGGGAGATGGCCAAGCCCCCCGCTCTGCGGACCCCAACTTGGAGCAGCCCCTGTGCTTTCCCCACTGGGGACGCGGCTGCAGCCCCCGGTCCTGTACCCACTGCCAACGGGCAGCACTGCTGCCTTCACCCTTCCCGGAGGAGAGGGACAGCTTGGCTTGGTGGCGGGATGCAGCCGGTTGGCTTTCATGCCATGCTTTCAAACTCCTGCGGATGTCAGCCCAGGCTCCTCCTCTTCCTCTTCTTGCAGCAGGGTCGGTGATCAGCGTGCCCGCTGTGCAGCTGGGGAAACTGAGGCACAGGGCAGTGATGTGGTTTGCTTGCACAGCAAACCAGCGGCAGAGCTGAGAGATCCAGGCTGTCAGGCCCTGAAGTTAGGCTGTGCCATCCACCCGTGCGGGGCTGGGGACGATGCCTGCGGTGCCTGCCTGGCCCCGTGCCCCTCCGCCGGGGCAGGCTGGGGGCCCCGGACCCACGGCCAGGCAGCTCGGCTGCCCTCGCACACAGCTGGGTTGCCCTGCGCTGCCAGGCAGCTGTCAGGCCCCGTGATGGACGGCTGCAGAGAGCTTTTCTGCATTATAAATAATGTGTTTGGAAAACTCAAAACCATCTCAGCCATTGCCCTGAACTTTAATCTGATCCCGAGCAGGGGGCTCGCGGCCGCCCAGGGCTCCCTCTTGCACGCGGGAAATGGGAGTTTGCTGTCGCCCATCTGCGCCCTTGCGGGTGCTGGGTCTGTCTGTCCGTCCTCTCAGCCGAATGTCTGTGCCAGCCGGAGCAGGTACCGGTGGGGGAGCAGCCGTGAGCTGTGGGGGCTGCTCCCCCCTGGAGATGGGCTGTAAGATGGCAGGAGGCAGGGTGATTTTTGGGGAGTGTTTCTGGGGAGCCCGTTCCTGGCTGGGGAAGGGATTAACAGGGCGTCCCTGCAGCTCACGGGGCTCCCCGCTTTGCAGGGGTCTCCGCTCTTCCCACGCCCCAGCTCCCACGCCTGCTCCGGCCTTGCTCCTGCCAGCTGGGGAGGTCAGCGATGAGACCTGTCACTCTTCAGCAATGTGGAAAATGTCCCTCAGCCTCTCCTGTGACGCCGCGCGGGGAGGAGAGGCTGGGTTGGTGGGAGCTGGCCTTCTGCTAGCTCCGCTCCTCTGGGCGCCCTGCTCGCCCCCTGCTCTGTCAGTCCCCTGCACCCATGGGGACCCATCCGGCTCACCAGGGTGCCTCGTTTTTGGGATGCTTTAGCTGGGGTGGGGACCATGCTTGACCCTGGAGCAAGCCCTTCCTCTTCCCTTTTGGTGACCGAATCTCACACCAGAATTCACCTCCAAGTTTTGAATTTGGCCGCAAGGATTTGGTCTTGCAGCATCCAGGGAAGTGCCCGGAGCTGCCGGAGTTCCTCTGGGTTTTTAGGATCAAGGTGGGTCCAGCAGATTCAGCCCCAGACAATGCAAAAGGATCAAGGGGTGCAGAATGGGGTCCCCACTGTGGCTCCTGCCTCAGAGCCAGCCGGTGGTGGCCTCCAGGGGTGGCAGTGAAGCCGCTGGTCTTGGGTGCCACTCTGGGCACCTGTGGCTCTTGTGGGTGGAAGGGCACGGCCCCACTGCACATCCCGGGAGCGTGTGGGATTTCCAAATGTCTGCCTCTAATCCTTGGGGGGCTGCTTAGGATTTACATCCGATTAGGAGGGCGATTTAAAGGCCTGCCAGCTGTTGGGTCCACAGAGGAAAATGTGCCATTTCCAGTCGCTACTGAAATATATCTTTACCCCAAAACTGGGCTGTTTGGGTCTGGGATGGGTTTTGCGCTTTATGGAGCCAGAGCCTGCTGGAAAGGTCACTTATGCTTCTGAGATGGGGTTTGGATCTCGTGAGCCAACCGGAGGCTGTGCCAAGGGCTGATGTTCTTCTTCAGAGGGCTGGGCTGGCAGGACGTGTCCCTGGTCATCCCTCCTGTCCGGCTGAGCCTGGGGATGGACCTGGGATTGGGATGGGACCTTCCCCCATGCTGCTCTGCTCGCACTTCTGTTAAACACATTATTAATTGATGTTCAGGATGGGGCTGGATCTGACCTTCCCTTGGGAGGGGAGAAAGGGAGAGGAGCTCACCATGAATCCCCAGGCAGCAAATTCGCTTGGATTCGGCTGAGCAGAGCCCCCCAGCTGCTTCCGGGGCTTGTGTTGGATGATGAGCTTTAATCGACCTTGGCCGACCTTGGATGCTGCTCTGAGGGTAAAACAGGGTTTGTCATTCAGAGTTCCCAAACCCGCTGGGGCAGCCGGAGCAGGAGGCTGTGTTGGGATTGGGTGCTGTGCAGGCTCCACCACAGCTCGTGGGACTAAATGCATCCCAGCGAGGACTGTGAGCGGGACCTCTCCCACGCACACGCTTCCTTTAAAAAATGAAGGGTGTTTTCCCCCAAAATTGTGATGTTTCAAGGCAAAGTGGGGTTTGTTGGGTTGTTCATAGCGCTCTGAGGGGGGATTTGAGGTGCTGTGGTTCCTGTAGTGCCCGTTTTTGAATGTAGTAATGATCATCTGCAGTACTAGTGGGGATGGAGAAGCATCTAAACAACCCTGAGGAGGGAACGCTTCCAAATGGAACCTCCACTTCAAAGAAATGTCAAAATGCAGCTCCCTCCTCGCAGAGCAGAATTGCTTTATTTTTCAAATGTCAGCATTTCCCAGAGAACAGCAGGGCTGTTCCAGCCCAGCCGGAGCGGGGAGCTGCGTTAGCGCCCAGGTGAGACCTTCCTGCGCAAAGTACTCCAAAGGTGCGGATCTTCCTTGGCAGGAGTGAACAGGATCCAGCAGGTCCCATTCCCGGAGGCTGGGCTTCCCCCCTGCCGGCAGCTGGGGCTCCAGCAGCCCGCGCTGGGGCAGAGTTAGGGCCCCAAGCTTACGGTTATTTTTATTGCTGTGTTTATTACCTCTTAAATTAACCTCCTGGAGGCTGGTGCCTTTAAATGGCAGGGAAGGGACCTTGAGCAGCCTGTTGCCGTTGCGCAAGATGCCTGCGCTCTGGGCACCTGCTGGGTGCAAGGTGTGTGCCGCAGGGGAGATGGAGATGCAAATTCAGGCTGGGCACCCAGCTAGGCTCGGCTTATGGCCCCGCACACGCATCTCACTCCCTTGAACTCTGTGCTGTGCGTGCTGCTGACCTACTTTCTCTGCTGGGGATCATTCTGCGGGGCTGGCTGTGGAGGATGCTCTGCCCTGCGGTCCGTCGGCGACCAGGAGCGGGGAGCAAACGCTTGGCAGCTCTCCTACGTACCCGGATAAATAACCCAGCGCTGCAGGGACTCGGGAGCAGCAGGACTCCTTGCTGAAGGCTAATGGCTGGATGTCCCAAGACCTTTAATAGTTATTAATATTTTCAGCTAATAAATGGCCCATGACACCAGAGTTATTAATTAATGAGTTGGAGTGCTGAGACTCGGCCCATGACAAGTTAATAGCTAACACCCACCGGGGTAGCTAAACGTAAGGTGGAGACCTGGCTGTGGCTCACTTGGGGGAGCGCTGCTGGTGTCGCTGATGAGCTTCTGCGTGGACCTGGGTGATCCTGCGTGTCCTGGGAGTTGTTCAGCTGCTCTCTCAAAAGAGCCGCTTCCAAATGCGACCTTATTTCTCTGCAAACGCCGTGGGAAAGGGATCCCTCTGGCCGCAGTGATGTTCTCAGCCTGAGCTTATCTGTGTCTAGTCCTAATCGCCCACTGCTTAATCTGCTTGCTGGGGATTTTGGGTACTGATGCGGCCTCGGAGAGGTGTCTGGGACCGACTGCACTGCCGGGCTGGCCCCGGGCACCGCTTACGGGGCGGGGTGCGGTGCTGGGAATGGCATGGGGCTGCCATTGACTCATTCCTGGGTGCGTCTCGGTGCTGGGCAGGATCAGCGGGGCCAGGTTGGGGGCAGAGCGAGCCCCAGGGCAGGCCCAGCCCTGCAGGGAGTGAAGATCCCCAGTGCGGATGGGGTACCTTGTCCTGGCCAGGCTGCTGTTCCTGTAAAACTCAGCCCTAGGCAGGGTGGGAGCTTGAACTTTGGAGCACCTGGGTGTGCGGAGCGGCTGGCGAAGGCGCTGTCCTGCCCCTGGGCAAACAGCATTGCCGGAGGATTACTCACGGGGCAGCTTGCTACACGAGGATCCTGGAAATCACCGAGGATGCTGGAAATCAAGGAGGAGCTGAGGGTGAGGTGTTTCTGAAGTGTTGGCGGCCTGGATTTCGCAGGCTCCCTGCGGAGATGCATCCCTGAGCGCAGCCAGAGAGCGCGTGGGCTGGGATTGCTCCCGGCTCCCGGGGAGCGTTCCCCGTGTGAGCCCCCAAGCCCTGTCCCGCTCCCAGGACTCGCTGCAGGCAGAGTCTGCTGGGGACGGCTGCCTGCACCACTGCCCTTCCTTAGCATTCGCTCTCCTGGGAGAGCGAATGGCAAATGGCCACCAGTAATGAATTTGCTTTCATGCTTCCAAGTGAGTGATGGGGATTAGCACCCTTCTGCCCTCCAAGGGGAGAGGGAGGACGGGTGGGGGTCAAGATGAGATTGACTTTCCCGGTGTCCCCTCTCTCGCTGCCAAGTCCTCGCTAGAGGCCCCTTGTTGACTTCAGTGGATTTTTGGATCAAGCCCTCGAACATTAATAATAATGACTCATAAATCATTGCTTGCACCACCTGTTTGTCATGTTTCCGCCCACAATAACTATATCAAGTGTTTTTATAAGCTGAGCTGGCACGGGTTGTTTGTCACATCTGGACAGCATCGTGGGAGTGTGGATCTGGCCGAGCCGCAGCGTGTGGTTTTTCCTGGCTGGGGGGGAAAAGCCACATAAATTCCTTCTGCATGGGGTTGAGAGGTTCTCCTGGGGTAGCACGTTGGGTCTGGATGGGTCCTGGGAGCCTGTTTGCCGTGGGAGGGCTTGGGCATGGTGCGAGCAGCAAAAAAAGGCTCTCGGGTATCCCAAATGTGTGGGGACGGTGCATCAGGGCTTCATTTGTTGGAGCATTGGAAGATCAGCGTTGCAGCTGCCCCATTACCCTCCGAATCGCTATGGAGGTGTCATCCAGCCCGTGGCCTTTCATGCTGAAAGTTAACAGATGCCTTCTCGGGCAGCGGGACCGGGTGCAGGGGCTGCCTCCCCATTTTCTCCCTTTCCCTGCAGCCAAAGCCCGAGAACGCCATCACCATCGCGGTGTCGTCGCGAGCGCTTTTCCGCATGGAGGAGGAGCAGAAGATTTACAACGAGCAAGGGGTGGAGGCGTATGTGAAATACCAGCTGGACCATGAGAATGAGCCCTTCCTCCCTGGGGCTGCCTTCCCCTTCGTCAAGGTGAGCATCCACCTGCCTAAGCTGAATCTGCACTGGGGTCCTGACCCAGAAGTTCTGGGGAGAGGGGAGTGCTATGGGGTGCTTGGGTGGGGAAGGGGTGGGAAATGAGCAGCGTGGCAGAAGGGATGTAGACACAGAGCAAACAGAGGTCAAATAATCCTCCCGGCAAGTGATGTGCTTCTTCCAGGACTGAGGAAACGTTGAATTTTCCAAATTGGCAGCTGAGCCCAAGAATTGGAGAAATCATCTCTTTGGATCATATTTAAAGTTTCCCTTTAGGGAATTCTCATAATTTTTTTTTTATTATTACAATTTATTTATTCTTTTAAATTGGCTGAATTTAGCCTTGCTACAGAGTTGGCCAATTTCTAATTTTGACATGTTGAAATGAGGCATTTTGAACTTTAAAAATATTTTCCAATTTCTGCCTCAGTTCCACTGGATTTAGTGCAATTTTGTGTGCTGGCCCTCACTGAAGCAATCTCTTGCCCGTTCCCAATGAATAAACTAATCCACTTGGTGAGGAGAGACTTGTTCTGTTTCTGATTGCTTGAAAAGCTTATCTGTAACTTTGAGCTAATTTATTCTCATCTCCTAAAGAAAACTTGAAACCTTTTGTATTTGAAAAGAGTAGTTATATATGTTTTTTTCCCCAAAATAAGTCTTTTTTTCCCAGCTAAAGCTGCTTGCTGATGTCAGCTTGGCTCAGGGTGTAGTTGGGGTCGGGCCAGATCCCTGGTTTTGGTGAACAGAAGTGTTTTGCTCAGTGAGAAGGGGGTCAGGGCCATGCCTGGGGCTCGCTGACACCCCCCCTCGCCCTGGGGTGCTGCAGGCGCTGGAAGCGGTGAACACGCAGTTGCGCGAGCTCTACCCCGACAGTGAGGAGCTCTTCGACATCGTCCTCATGACCAACAACCATGCCCAGGTTGGGGTTCGCTTGATCAACAGCATCAACCACTACGGTAAGCTGAGAGCGAAGCTGTCCTTTGCGTGGGTGCTGCCGGCTTTTGGGCAGGGTGTTACTGCTTGGCAGCGAGATAAGGAGATGCTTTCTCCTGTCTCTTCCTCCAAACCACACGCTGAGCCCACTTCTCCCAAATTTCCTGGGCTTTGAGTGGAAGTTGGCTGGTGGTGAGGATGTTCTGGCTGCCGGCCGTGCTGTCCAACGGCAGTACCGAAATTAGCCCCCATCCTGCTGACTCTTGGGAAGCCACGGGGGAGCAGCGTCAAGGCTTGTTTGGGGGGCAGTCAGGCTCACCCCAGGGTCCATCTGCCCTCAGATCTGTTCATCGAGAGGTTCTGCATGACGGGAGGGAACAGCCCCATCTGTTACCTCAAGGCCTATCACACCAACCTCTACCTCTCCTCTGACGCCGAGAAAGTGAGTGGGGCCATTGAAGAGGGTGAGTCTGGGGTCCAGCTTGGGGGGGGGGGCAGCGGGGGGAGCCTGGAGCCCTCAGGGGGTTGGTGCCGGGAGCAATAGCTCCAATGGCCCTGTCCCTATGTCGATGTGCAGCTAGGCTCTGCCTTGTGCCACATCCCATCCTTGATGCTCCAAAGAGCCTCTAGTTTCCGTAGAAATAAGGCTTTCCTCGAGCTCTGCAGCTCTTCCAAGGCAAAGGCACTGTTTTTCCCCATTAATTCCTGTATGCAAAGGGAGGTTTGTCATCTGGGGATTTGTTTTTGCTGTAAAAGGTTTTGGGGCCAACCTGCAGGCACGCGGGGTGCGTGCATTTCCTTGCAGTGTTTGCTTCCAGCCCATCGTGCTTTCCTCTGCTCCTTAACGGATAAGCCATGGGGCCAGGTCCTTGGGTAACTGCCACCTCTTGCCTCACGCTTTACCTCCACAGGGATCGCTGCAGCCACCATCTTCAGCCCCAGCAAAGACCTGGAGGTGTCGGAGAACCAGCTGCGGGTGGCATTTGATGGTGACGCCGTGCTTTTCTCCGATGAGTCGGAGCAGATCGTGAAGGCTCACGGCTTGGACATGTTCTTTGAGCATGAAAAGGCTCATGAGAACAAGCCTCTGGCACAGGTAGTGCTGGGGTGCAGCCGGAAAAAGCCTCTGGGAGAGAGACAGCCCGCAGGGATGCTCCCGCCTCTGGGAACAAGCCAGGGGTCGGCATGTGGAGTGTGGGATGGGGTGGTCAGCAGCCTGGCCCACGGGATGGCTGCGGCTGGCCCCTCGCTGGCATTTCTGGGGACTCACGGGGAGAAGGGCTTGGCCAGCACGTCTGGCTCTGCTGGGACTGGGTGCCTGGCGGAAGGGATAGTGTGGAGGTCTGGAAAGTGATGGTTTCTTCTTGCTTTGGCAGGGACCCCTGAAGGGCTTCCTGGAGGCCCTGGGGAAGCTGCAGAAGAAGTTCTATTCCAAGGGGCTGAGGATGGAGTGTCCCATTCGCACCTACTTGGTCACTGCCAGGAGCGCGGCCAGCTCGGGAGCCCGGGCCCTAAAGACTCTGCGTAGCTGGGGCCTGGAGACGGATGAGGCTTTGTTCCTGGCCGGCGCTCCCAAGGGGCCGCTGCTGAAGAAGATCCGTCCTCACATCTTCTTCGATGACCAGATGTTCCACGTGGAGGGAGCCAAGGAAATGGGCACCGTCGCTGCCCACGTCCCCTACGGCATTGCCCAGAAGCACAAGCAGCCGGCGCAGGAGAAGCAAACCCCGAACAGCAAGTAGCGGAGCTGGCTGATCCCGCGGCCCCCGGCACGCGGCACAGACTTCACCCCGTGCACCACGCTCCGACCTGGGTTGTGGGCTGCAAGGCCGAGAGCGTTTGCCCTGGCGAGCGCGAGGTTGTTCCCCAGCGGGAGCCTTGTCGGGGGCACGGAGGGAGGAGGGGGGTGACAAAAGGCTTCTTCTCGCCTCTGTATTTGTTGCAATGTTGTGGCGTCGTCCCCATTCCTCGTGGGGCCGGAGGCTCCCGGGGCAGCCCCACGAGCCGTTTCCCATTCATCCGCACTCTGCACTTGCTTTAAGCAAAATCCCTCGAGGATGGATCTCACCTTCTGTGGACTGTTTGTGCCAGGCAGGTTTAACCTATTGGTGTTTCTTTAAAACCCCAGGTAATTCCCAAAGCCTTTGATTTACGAAGCAAATGTTCAGGCTGATCTGTTGAACCGGAAAGTTGGGAGCACACAAAAACCCTTCTTGCAGCTTTGAAACAAAATATTGTCCCTTTTAACTAAAATTAAACCATAATATTGTTCCTTTACAGACCCAGCTCCTGCTCCCCAACTAGAAAATCTTTCACGTCTTTGTCCCTTCACCAAGATTTTCTCAGCTGAACAGGTTTCTTTTCATGCACTAAAATTTGGAAAAATAGAAACAAACACCTTTTTTTACATATATATATATATATTTAAAAAAAAAAACAAACCAGAAATGCTGTTTCCTGCTTGGAGCTTTGGGCTAGTGTATTGTTGGCCCAGGTTTTTAAATTTGGGTTTCACAGTTGCGTGAGTTAGCACTTAAGAATAATAATCTCAGTGAGGCATCCAAAGCCCAGCTCTTGTGTGAGCCGTCCAGGGTCCGCAGATACATGCCTAGGGCTTGGATTAAGTTAAAAGCAGGGCCTAATATATTAGGGACATCATTTGAAGTCCATTTAGGTGAATCTGCAGAGAATTTCAGCCTGGGGGTTTTAATTAAAGGAATTTTTTTTTTCCCCTTTCTAGGCTGAGCCCATATGAGTTGATAATCTTTTTCTCCTCAGCTTCTTAAAACCGCTGGTGTTTCCTAAAATAGACACCTCTGCTAGTGATGCTGTGAGAGAGAACCAAATCTCCGATTAAAAAACAGGGAGAGGAATCGGTTGGAGAGCTTCTCCGAAATCAGTGTGAAAATCACACTGACCTTTCTGCACAAAGCCCTGTGCCAAAGGACATTCTTAAGAGAAAAATTTAAAGATTACTTCTTTCTTGTGGTTTTTTTCTTTTTTTTTTTTTTTTTTTTCTTTAGGCAGTACACCCCACGGCTGGGCACGAAGGATGTCCAGTGTTATCAGATAGTGGTTTTCTACAAACACCAACTCCATGGGCTGAAGTTTTCCGAGGTATGTGTCTGCCTCTGGCTCGGCTTTGCAGGGAGGTTTCAGCTAAAACAGCTCAGCCCTTCCCGACAGCGAGGCTAGAGCTCGAGTTATTGCACTTTTAACGAATATATAAACAAGCTAGGGATGCCTTCGGTGGCTCGAGAGACTGTTTTCTCATAGCAGTGAAAAGCACTTTTTCCCCCCCCAAACTATTTAACTTTGACAGACTGTTAATTTGTCACATCTGGGTGTGACAAGCACCTTAGAGGAAGGTCTAAAATCCAAATGAAGTCTTGAAAGAAATGAATATCTCAGTAACACATCTACTAATATACAGGTTTATAAAAAGGTCTCGTCTTTTTAATGTGAAGCCCAGATATTGGGATCTGAACTGTATCTCGGAGACCCTTTTGGCAGCGGGGAGGGAGAGAACAGCCTGGCTTCCCAGTAAACATCTCCAAGGTGGTTCCTGAAGATCGCATCGTGGAAGCCCAGCCAAGCCCAGCTCACAAACGGGCTGCACCGGGGCCTCCCACCAGCCCGGGAGCAAAAGGAATAGGGTTGTCGGGAAGCCCTTGGGCACCCCCGGCCAGGGCAGGGTGCTGGTGGGATCGGCCACAGGGTGCAAGCACAGCCACTGGGGATGGGTGCTTGCACCGGCTGCCGTGGAGGATGAGGGGTGTTGGCTGTGCAGGTGGAGATGCCCTGTCTGAAGGTGCTGTTAGCTGCAGGGAAGCAATGGGTTGTGGTTTTGGGGCAGGGCCCTGGATCTCAGCAGCTTTCACTGCTGCCGTTCCGGGCCCTGGGATGCACAGGGAGCTGGGTGCGAGCCCGGGGGCAGGGGCACGGTGCAGGCAGGAGTTTTAGTGACTCTGCTTAGGGTCCTCTTGCTGCCAGGGCAGGTTAGGGGCTCGCCGGGAGATGTGGGGCTTGGGAAACGGGCCCCAAGTGAGGGAGACCTCCCTTTGCACCTCCTGAGGGGGGAGGATTTTCTGTTCCTGCAATGGCTGTCCCATTTGCTTTTATCCACGTGGCTTCCTACGTTTTTTTTCCTCCTCCATCACTACAACCGGCAGCTGTGGATTTGCTGCTTGTGTACCTTCCCCGCGTGCCCATCCGTGCCAGCCCCTCGGGCTGGGGGAGCGATGCGGTCCCCAGGACTGGCTGCATGGGCCACCATCTCCCCCCCGATGGGCCGGTGCGGCTGTGCCTCTTGTGCTGCGCTGGCTGACGACTGGACTTTCCCCGCTGTGTGTTGTTGCTGTGGGTTTCACTTCATTGTCCTCCGGCGGTTTTTCTTGTCAATGGACTGCCATGTTAATGAAATCCCTTTGGGTGTTTTTCTGTAATAAACTGTGTTGGTCCCAGCCCGGCGCTCTCTGTTGCCATTCTCACAATGGGTATTTTGGCTCCCTGGTGCACCCAGCAAGAGAGTCTGGGGTCCCTGCTTGGGACCTCCTGGGTTTTACGGTGAAGGGGTGGGGGTAACAAGAAGAAAAAGGGCCTTTCGAGGTTTAAGGGAATTCAGAAAACGTAATAAAAGCAGCTACCTGGGAATTGGAGGCGTCTGGGAGAGGTGGGATTCCAGAGTTGGGAGATGTGCTGTGATACAGCTACCTCCCTCTGCTTTGTGAACAGGCTTTTATTGTAACCTGGACTCATGATGAAGTCCTGGATAAAAATACAATTTGGCAGAAGACTTTTGTCAACTTGATCTTCTCCCAGCCAACAGGTGGGAGGCAGCAAAAGCTTTTTAGAGGAGATTTATTGCTGCTGAAGTACAGGGTTTATCCGAATAGTGACACTGCAGTTCTGGTGTTAGCTCCTCCCTGCCAATAAGGAGAACAGATGGGTTAAGGGGAAGCAACAAATTCTTCATCCGCCACCAAATATAGCCAAGGAATGTCCATAGGCCCCAGGGCAGCATCTCTGCTATGGGTGTTCATTTAAGGGACTTTGGAGGAGGGCATTCTCATGCAGCCTTGTCGCTGGGATGCCTTCCCCACGCTCATCCCCAATCCTGCATGTTCTTCCACCAGATGCCTGGAGGGAGAAAAAAAAAAAAAATCAAACTTCAGCACTGATAAGGCCCATGTTGCACCAGTGAAAGTCCAGGTAGGCCCACCCAGCCCTGAGAGGTCAGGATGTCCGTGCCAAAGCCAAGAGCTGGCTCTGATGTTCCTGCAAAGACCACCCCAAGCCCATGACTTGCTCTTGGGGACCAGCGTTGGCACTGGGGCCAAGGAGCCAACGGGTCACGGAGAGACATGGGCCAAGGCCATGCAGGGAGGGAAGGGGGAGGTTTGTGCAGTTGGGTCTGTGAGGTCTTGGTTTGCTGCATGCCTGGGTTTTGGTTCTGTTGCCTGTTTTCTGAGCTTTTTCCTTCATCGGGCATCGAAGGGTTTTGCAATGAGTGTGCTTTAAAATAAAGAACGTGGAGGAGGAGAAAGCGGAGGAAGAGCTGATGGAGAATTATGCTGCCACTCAGCTATTGTCAGCGCAGATGTTCACAAGGTAATCGTGGCCGTTGAATAGCAAGAACAGCTTTTGATGACAAACCCAGAATTTAACCCCAAGAACTTGTGGGGCTTCTTGGTGAGGGTGTGACACCCCTGATGACCACCTGCATGGCAGGGAGGTCGGGCAGATTGTGAGCTCTGCTCTCCTGGTCCTCGTGTACATAGGGTAAGTCACGATACCTCTCTGCCTCAGTTTCCCCAGCACCGTAGCAGAGATCAGAATGATCCAGAGGTAACATCTTCCTTGCAGAAGAAAAGCAGAAATCCAGGAGCGCTTTTAAGGGTAGTGAAACCCTGTATCTCCATGGTGATGCCTGCATGCCCAGCAGCAGGTCCCAGAGTGTAGAGGCCATACAAACACAGGGCTGTCCTGACAACCCCATGGTGTTTGGCCGTGAGGCGTCCCAGGGTGCACTGGTGGGGACTCCGCTGTGTCCCTGCAGTGCATTTAGTTTTACATCCTTTCTGGAGTGCAGAAAAGGAGCCAACAAATGGAAGCAGGGACCTGCAGCCATCTCAGGAGGCTAAAATGTCAGGGCAGGGGACCTGGTGACAGGGTGACAGAAACACCCAGAGTTGGAAGAATAGATAAGAGGACCTGGCGGCAAAAGAACAAGCAAAGGGCACTTGCTATCAGCGCTAGCGGGGCCGTGCCAAGATTTGGACAGCCTGACCATCTCATTCCTTCGACACCGCTATTTATAGCAGTGTTCGCTGATGCCTCTGTCACCGGAGCCTAAAATGGTTCCCCCGTGTGCACCCGGGGTGGCTGGGCTCAGCCGTCCCGCGCTGGGGAGGCCACCAACGAAGCGGTGACTCAATGGAGCGTGTGTGAAGCTGCTCATCGCCCCGCTGATGGAGGAAGCCAGCGTCTCCCTCTGCCAAGAGGCAGCTCCACGCTGGGCCAGCTCCTTGAAAGATGCACCAGACGTTTTCTGTTTAAAGGCCTGGCCCCTCACCAGAAAGAGTCAGTGGGGTAAATAGATGCACCTTGCACCCCACTTCTTTCTTAGCCCCAGAACTGGGGCTTGTCCGGCTCTGTCTGGGAGCCAGCGGTTTCCACAGCTTGATGTTGGTCCTTAAGGTAGCTGTGGGAAGAGCCCTGTGCATCGCCCACACTGGTGGAAATAACCCTTTGGTTACTGGGCTGGAGCAAAATGCAAGAGGGCAAAGATTTTGTAACTGCAGAGCAAATATGCCCCGTTCCCCACCTGCAGATTCGCCTTTTAAAAAACTGCTTCGTTTTCCCAGTTCTCCCCAGGTCAGTGAGTGATGGAGGCGGAGATCTCTCTGTCCTGGAGTTTTCCCATTCCTGCAGCGAAAGCTTCGTTACCAGGGCTGCACTTCAAAGCTTTGCTGGCAGCCGGATAGGACTGCGCACGTAATCCCGCCGAGGAGGAGAGGAGGGGGTCTGCGCAGCCCTGGGGCTACAGATGCCAGGCAAGGATGGCTGCACCCACCTGGGAACAATGGCCAGCCCCGTGCTGCTGTGAGCTTGGCACAACCGGTGCCAAATTTTTTGATTGAATGACTTGAGAGGCGACGGGCATTAGTGTTTTAAAAAAATATATAAATAAAATCCCCAGGGATAGCATCGAGCAGTCCTGCTCACAGGATGGGACTTCTGCTTGTTTGTTCCCTTAGGGTGAATTGCACGGTTATCCCTTCTCTCTGTGGCAAAAAGGGGGTGCAGAGCCCAGGATGGGCTCTGAATTTTAAACCTTTACCCGATGGGAGCTCACGTCCCGCTGGCCGGTGGTACCCACGAGCAGCCCCGCAGCTGGAACTGGCCGGTGCTTGTGCTGCGGCTGTGTCCTTGTCCCCGTGGCCGTCAGCAGCGAGCAGGGAACGGCAGTTTCCACCTCGAGATAAAGCAAACCCATTCAGGGCCGTGCAAGTTAGCATCCGCGGGCAGCGGAATTGTCGTCATCCCCCCCGAAACGGGGACCGCTTCCAGTCACGACCACCAGACCACTGCTTTATAAACCACTGCCCAGAGGCGGCAAAGCCTTTATCTGTGGAATTGTGTGCGAGGGAGGATAAACAAGGGAAAACTTGCTGTGACTGCCTGTGAGGGAAACCTGGCCCCGCCGGCCCCTCGCGGCGCTCGCTTTTTGGGCCGCATCTGTCGGCAATTTGTGCACGGGTGGAAGCGGTCGCGTGCGCTGGAAATTCACGCCCGTCCTGATGGGAATGTGTTGTCCCATGGGAATGGCGGGCCCGTTTCTGCCGCCACGGCTGCGGGGACGGGGACGGTTGTGGTGCAGAGCGGGTGCCACGAGAGGGCGTGAAGGGCTGCGCGGCGGGAGGGCGCGATGGTGGCCGGCGTCCCCCTCGCCGACGTGCTCCAAGTGGCATGGCCACCCTCCGCGGTGCCGCCTGTGGCTCCTTCCCCTTCGGGCGTGTGTCTGGGGAGCGTGCGAAGAGGCACCCCAGCCTCAGCGCAGCCCCAGTGGCCATCTTAGCCCTCAGGAGGTCCCCAACGCACCACCTCACGGGGTACGTCCTCTATGGGGAAGGCCACCAAGCTGGGAACGGAGAGGTTTTCCTCAGCGGCAGCTCCGGCATGGGGCACCATGTCCTTAAGTGCCAGTGTGTCACTGAGGTATAGCCGCCATCTTGGGCACTGCGATGCTGAGGCGCGGTTGCCGTCTCGGGTGCCAGAGCAGGGTGGCCATCTCGGGCACCGTGGCAAGGCTGCCATCTTGTCACCTTGTCACCCAGCGTGAGCGGGGCGGGGGGGCTGTGGGGCCACCCTGCACGGCATGGCCGGGGCAATGGGGACCTTTCCTGCTGGCTGTATAAACAGGGTCCTGCTTCCTCGGCGGCCGGGCGGCCTCCTCCAGGTGCGGCTGGGAATCATTAGGAGCTCTCCGCGCCGGGCTGAGTGTGGGAACTGGAAGAGAAAGCTGGAGAGAGGCCTTCTTTCATCTCCCCACTCCCTCCTCCCCCTGTGTCTGCCAAGCCTGGCTTCCTTTTGAATCCTTTAGCTTGTGCCAAGCGAGGGAGAAGAGGCGGGGGGAATAAAGAGAAAAAGGGAAGAAAAAAAAAAAAAAACCCACAGGAATGTGTCCAGGGATCTGGCTTCATTCAGGCTGCCAAGCCCTGAATACGCCGGCTCCCGCTCGGGGAGCTGGAGGGAGGGAGGCCGCGGCCGCCCCTGCGACAGAGGCAGGGGGAAAACAAACAGGGAAGCGGCATTTGCGCTGCGGCTGTTACCACAGTGACTAACAAAGGGCTGTCTGGGAGGGGGCCGCGACCGCGTTCCCCCCCGCCATGGGGCTGGGGAGGCGGGAGCGCCGGGTCAGGGCACCCCGAGTCCCGCGGGGGGAGCGAGGGCTCGCGGCGTCTGGGCGAAGCCCGGGCGGCGTTTCATCCCGGCATGGGGACGTGGTGCCCAGACAGACGCCCTTGTGTCGGGCCTGACTCTCAGTACAAAGGCGACAGGGCTGCTCGCAGGGAGGGCGCGAGGGGGAGGGTGGGAGGCTTTTCTCCGGTGCTTCGGGAGGATGGGTTTTTGACTCGCTGCCGACTTTATTCCCAGCAAATTAATAATTTCCTCTCGCGGCAACAATGTTGGCCTGTGTGTGTGCGCGTGCATGTGTGTCGGTGTCTCCCACTGCCCTCCCAACCGCGTTTCCCCACCCCGTCCCCGCTGCACACGGAGGGTCCGCGCCGCTCGCAGCGGATTTCCTCTGTCCTTGTCCTCAGCTGGGCTTCTTCCAGCTGTGCGTAACTGTCAGATTTGGCCCAGCTGTGACGGCCGCTGCCTTGGGAGCATCCCAGCAGGAGCGCTGGGCCCGGCTGTGAACTGATGATGCGAGTGCCGGAGGTGGCGGGGAAGCACGTTGGGTGGCGGGGAGGGAAGGCGCAGCTCCAGGAAGGAGCTCTTGGTTTTGCAGCCTGTCTGGCAGAGCGCTTGGCGAAATGGGAAAGCAAGCAAGCACACGGGACAGCCACCAGCACACGCTCGCCTCTGCGCCTGCCTGTGCAGGGTGCTGGAGACGCAGGGCAGCCGCAGGACAAACCCAGCGCACCGGACAGGAGCACCGGCCACCCCAGCTGCTGCAAAGCACCTGGCATTTAATCTCATGGTGGTATGTGTCACCCAAGAGTACTTGCATAGCTGTGCATGCTTGCACGAGCCCGTGCACACGCGCTTGCTGCTCCTCGCGGTGGCAGCCTGCTCGCTCACGCATCTCCCTGTGTGCCATGGCTGTGCTCTATGCATGCCCCCTGCGCGTTCGCTCCCGTCGCCCTGCAACCCGTTCCCACACCACCCTGCCTGCACGGCTG